>NW_012148997.1:1984347-2032694 GCF_000956105.1 Propithecus coquereli
GGAATCTAAAATAGTAGAACTCACAGAAGCAGAGAGTAGAAGCGTGGTTGTCAGGGGCTGGGCCGGGGCAAGGATGGGGGACTGGGGAAATGCTGGTCAAAGAGTACAAAGTTTCAGTTATGCAAGATGAGTAAGTCCTGGAGATTCATGTACATGGTGACCATGGTTAACAATACTGTACTGTATACTTGAAATTTACTAAGAGGGTAGATCTTAAGTGTTATCACATACACACACAGTAACTATGTGAGGTGATGGATAGGTTAACCAGCTTGATTGTGGCGATCATTTCACAATGTATATGTATATCAACACATTAAGTTGCATACCTTAAATATGTACAACTTCTATTTGTCAATAGTACACCAATAAAACTTGAAAAAAAATAAAAGCACCTTTTCTAACGTCAATCCTATAAACCTCAAGGCCTATAATCTACCCATAAAGATTACAGATGTGGGATGATTTGAGGGATTAAAGGTTCTGTGATGATATCCACCTTGCCTACAGGCAGAAAATAAGGAAAGACATGTAAGGGATTGATGTGAAATGAAAAGAATACTTTCTTAATAAAAAAAAAAACACACTACCAAAGTGAAATTATATTCTTTGGAGGGCTTCAGAAACAGAAAAGATTTTCACCTGTTTGTGGATTATGGTTCTCCTGAGGGTGATCAGTTTCTGTAGAAACTTGATAACCACAAGAAACAAATATGAGATGCAATTATTACTTCCTTACTGTTTGTGAGGAAATAGTCCCTAACACAGAGCAGCCTGGTCCCAGACTCTGAGATTTGAAGGCAGAGACCAGTGGGGCTGGGAAAGTGCCAAGCCGAGTGAAGCCATGAGGTCTAGGAAAGCGCCAGCCATAATTCTCAAAATCAGATTCTATCAAGAGCATCCACAGGCTGCTAATGCTGGATGGCAAGGATCTGAGCATAAGGATCTAGTGTTTGAAATTAGGAACAGTGGTTTAAACTATTTAACCACGGGATTTAACCATGACATATTGCCCTGCAAAAGAACAAGGAAACAAAATGTAAAGTATGCCCACCCTGCACCCCAACCTCCAACTGGACCTACTGCTTAGGTTCTTACTCAGAGGGACAAAGATGGGCTTCTGGGGGTTTCTATGAAGCTCCTAACTGTGGAAGCAAATTCATAAGCATGCAATAATAATATGTATTCTTCCAGGGCTTTAAATAGATTCTCCTAGGGTCCATGATACTAAGAGGTTAAAACTTATAGGCTTATGGAATTGCTATTTGAAGGAAGGTTGCACAGTGGCCACAGAGGATACAGCATGGAGGAGAAAAGTTTGCGCGAAGGCTATCTGTAGGTGGTTGTCCCTCTGGCAACCCCAAGTCCATTTGAGCACGCATTTTCTTGCTGGGTTCTACCCTTGTTTTCAGACTCTCACCTCTGGCCTTCCCAGCCCACTGGGCAGTACAACCATCACACCCTTTAAGGGTGTTTTCAGTCTTCATTTCCCCTCTGCACATCTAGGCAGCATGGAACCCATGCCCATCTACTTTCTGAAATTTCAGCTAAGCTACTACAACCTCCTTAGAAGACACTTTGTCTCTGTAGCATACTTCACTGTGGTTATTTCTTCTCTACTTTTTATTGGGCCTTGCCTTCCCTATCCTTTAAGAATCCTTGGCCTTTTCCCAAGCCCTGTGCATCAGCGCTTCCCTGTAGCACTTGATGGGTCTCTTTCTCCCCCTTCTGGCTTTTCAAACATGACACACTTTTCCCTGAATTCCCACCCAGATAGCGCTAAGATGGAATAAACCTTTTGGGTCTCAGTTTCATTCTCCCAGTCTAATGGGAAGAATCTATAGCTCAAAAAAGGGAGGAGAAAAAAAAAAAAAAATCTCATGCCAGAAAAAACGTCACAGAGGCAAGATTATAAGTAAAGAACATACACTCAAGCTGACAAACACAGTTTCATATCCTGGTCTGTTTCCTCAGAAAGCTGTAACTAGAGGGTTATAAAGATAAAAGAATGCATGTAAAAAGCTTGCCATAGTGTATGACCCATAGTAAATAAAGCACTGACTGTTGACTTGAATTAAACTGAAACTCATTCTGCTATAGTTAATGTGTATCAAGCATTTTTAATGCATCAACACCATCAGATTTACATGTATCATCACATTTAATCCTCATAGACAACTTTTAAGGTAGAAACAACTTTCATTTTTAGATATGGAGAACTGAGGCTCAGTGTTGGCTACCGTGTTCAAGGTCTCTGATATCTTCAAAGGCAGAGCTAGCATTCAAAACCAGATCTACCTAATTCTAGACTCCATGCACTTAAAGCTACATTTCTTCCTCTTCTGATAACTAAAAGTCTCTGAGCCTCATTTCCTTCTTCTGTAAATAAAGGGAAAATGACTGTGGGGAAGACGGAATGGAAAGCTCCATGCTCAGTGCCTACAGCATACCAAACACTCGATCAGTTGTAGCCGTTATTAGTGTCTTCCTCCTTCTCAAAGTAGACACTTCCCTCCCCTCCTAATATCGCAGCTTTGGCCTGATATCCCACTTCTTCCATTCCTTCCTGTTTTCCTTCCCTGACTAGAGGAAACAGGATGGGAAAGGGCAGCAAGGGCAGCCCCCAGCTCAGGGAGGGGGATAATTTTAGAAAAGAATTCCCTGGCAGAGGTATGCGGGGGAAGGGAATAGAGCTGTGAAATTCAACCTCATATCCTTATTCATGGCGGAGGTGAGAAGGACGTGGAATCTAGTTAGAGACAGATGCTGCTTTGTAATTCCCAAACATATCACACCTCCAAAAAGCTTTCCTTTCCTTTAAATGGGTACTTACCTTATTCCTACTATTCCAGTAATTTCTTAACCTGTCCTACACTTTGTATTCATCCCTTGAAGCTATCCCACTGTTGTTTTTCTTACAGTATAATCGATCAGCTTTATAGTCCATTTTTCACAGCCTTTTGCTTCCAGTATTCTTCTGCACCAAATTCCCCTCCATCTGGTGGTGTGCTTCAGCTCAACTCGACCCCCCCTTGCTCTTCCTCGAGTCACCCCTCCTCTGTATTCCTCAACACGCTTCCACAGCTGTTTCATACCAAAACACTCCTACAGAATTTCCTATCTCTTGCTAAACCTCCACAGCCCATCTGCACCTGCACTTGCCTCTCTAGGAATATACTTTAGATACAATGAAGTCCCATAATACCGACTTACAAATAGCCCATTGTTTTGATCTCTTTTGTGCTGCCTGATAATTCTCTTACAATCTGCGCCCACTCTAGAAACCCTTAAATCCAACTTGGACCACGTGAGAAATGAAATTCTATTAATACTATCCCCTCCCTCTCGTCCTCCTATTCTAACCCAATCTGTTACTTCAGCATCCATCCCATAATCTAAATAACCCAGAACCAACACTGCTTCCATCTCATGTGACTGAGAAATTCCAGACTATGCCAACAGAGATGGGTCCACACCTGCCTATTAAAAAACCATGGCAGCAAAGTAAGAAGGGGTTTGCAGTTCTAGGTGTGCCTTGTGAGCTGGGGAGAAATGCTTCAGTGTGAGAGGCTAAGGAAATGAAAATACATGGGCTTCACAAGAATGAGCATTTACAGACACAGAGATATCAGGCACACATCAGTAATAAATATGAGCATTTATTTGGCACCTGATGGCAATACAAAATCCTGGCAGTGGGAGTGGAGAGGTTCTATCATTCAAATACTTCCACACTATACTGACCCAAAGGCAGGACTTGGCAGCAAGTCTTCAAACCGCCTGGCTCATAGAACAAGAATTTATTGAGCACCTTGGCTACTACAGGCCTATGAGAGATGTGAAGGAAGCTGTCTCACACATGATATGTCCTCAAGTAGCTAAAAATACTAGTGGATAAAAACTAAACACATGGAAAAACATAGAGTACAAATACTAAACATATATATTGTCAAAAGGGATTTTAGCTGGGGTTGGCCTGCTTGTTTCCTTCCTTCATTCGATAAACATTTATTGAAGACTTACTATGTGCCAGGCACTGGGTACACACAGGTGAATAAAAGAGACAAGGTTTCTGCCCTCATTTACAGCCTAGTAGAGAAAAATGAACAAGTAAAATAAGGAAATATGTAATTATAAATGGCAATGAAGGTAACAGACAGGATGCAGTGAAAGACACAGGAAAAGAATGCTTAGAAACACAATGACCAAAAACTACACTATTATGTGAACAGAGTGGAGGGGGCAAGAATGGAAGTTAAAAAAGAAGAGTAAAGTTTCAGATAAGCAGGAATAAAGGAGGCTTCTAGGTTGAAAGAATAACAACATGTACAGCAACAGCCTCGCTGAAATAAAGGATAAAATCAAAGGGGAGATTAATACCGAAGCAGAAAGCAGGAACTAGGTATATTACATCTTGGAGTGGCCAAACGATCCAGTGAAGTAGTATTTTGGACAGATTTGGTGGCAGAATTAAACAGGATGAAATGAAGGTAAAGAAGGAGAGACATAAAGCAGGGAGGTAACAACTAGGAAGCTTTTCTAGAAACCCAAATATGTGGTGTAGGTGGATTTGAATGGAAGTGAGAATAATAAGGGAGAGAGAGAGACATTTCAAAGGATGGAAAAGAAGATATGGCGAGGTTACAGAGTCTGAGGAAGCACACCTGGCCTTCCGTGACACTCCCTACAAGGCTCATTTCAGTAACAAAGCTCAGAGAAAGAATGACCAAGGAAAGATCTTTGGGACTTCTACGGGCAAAGATCGATAAGGTACAGATGCAAGGCACCCATACCTAACCTATGAGAAAAGGCTGGGTGGCTGCAACCCAAAGGAGCCAGGATGTCCTTCCATTGGGTGGTCCTGCAGTACTGAAGGGAACGCACAGGCCACTTCCGCCCACGGCAGCAGCGTGTGTCTCTAGTCAGGGCTGCCTCTTCAAAGCCAAATGAAAAATGTCTACATTAAATTTGGACACCTTCCAAACTCTCGCTCTGGGACAGGTGGGGTCGAGGATATGAAAGAAAGGAAAGATAGCAGATGATCTTGAGACATCTTAACTAATGTAACAAAAGCAATTACCAAAGTGCTACCTACAAAAGCCCTGGGGGCAGGAAGTGAACACAAACACGGAGAAAAAAACCACATGCCCTCTCCCCATGACACACTGTGTTTACAACGTCACTTGTCAGGCTCTTTAACTGCAGCCAAAACCTTCCTGGCAACAGGTCCAACAAGAGCCGGCTCTACAGGGAAAGGGCTTCACAGAGGAAGGGCTGGCCTGCAGTCCCACACTCAAAGGTGGAGATGATGGGTACAGGAACCAAGCCTGGGAGATTCCCACATCCCTGAGAGGGAAGAACAGAAATCGTGCATCCTGAAGAGAAAAGGCTCTATCACACCTCCTGTGATCCAGTGGCTTCCATCTGGCATGGATAATTGGGGAGGTGGCATCACATGGGAGGGTATCCTGGGAACAGGTAGAGGTGACGGCACAGAGTGCTACAGTACTCAGACATCTCCTTGCATCGGTGGAACTCTGTGCCAGGGGCATAGCCTTCACGTTCCTTGATAAGTGCATTCACCTGGAAGGGCAGAACAAATGGACCCAAGTCTGAGAATCTCGTGCTATCATCATAGAAGAACAAGAAGGGCAAAGAGACAATGAAAAAGAGTGCAAGGGAAGAGGAAGGTAGCACACTGGACATGCACAGGCTCACGAGCCGGCCTCAGCTGACTTACCTTAACCAGCATGTCGGCCACGTGCATGTCATAGGCTCTCTCAGAGAACACTTGAGTGAGGGCCTCAATGTACCAGGAACCCCGTTTGGTGTTCCGCATGGCAGCAGTCCCTGAAATCAGAAGAGCATGAACCACAGTGTGAAGATCACCAGGTACTCTCAAACAGCTCTGGACTTCCCAAATGAGACTTCCACAGCACCTGCACCCTCCCCATTCAGAGAGCCCAAAGTGAGAAATGCAAGTCTAGGAGAGAGCATAATCTTTAGGATTACAAACACACCTTGGACATATCATGAGTTTGGTTGCAGACCATGTCAATAGAGTGAATATTGCAATAAAGCGAGTTACACAAGCTTTTTTGTTTCTCAATGCATATAAAAGTTATGTTTACACCATACTGTAGTCTATTAAGTGTGCAATAACATTTTGTCTAAAAAGACAATATATATACCTTAATTAAAAAATATTTTATTGCTAAAAAATGCTAACAGAGACACGAAGTTAGCACACGTTGTTAGAAAAAGGGCACCAACAATAGACTTAATTGATACAGGGTTGCCACAAACCTTCAACTTGTAAAAAATACAATATACATTGAGCATCCCAAATCTGAAAATTCAAAATGCTTCAAAATCTGAAAGTTTTTGAGCACAGATTTGATGCTCAAAGGAAATGCTCACTGGAGCATTTTGGATTTAGAATTTGGGGATTTGCAATGATCAACTGGTTAAGTATAATACAAATATTCAAAACAAAACAAAACAAAACAAAATCAGAAGCACTTCCGGTCCCAGGCATTTCAGTAAGGGATATTCAACCTGAACCCGTGAAGCACAATAAAATGAGGTTATGACTGTCCTCTTTTGGAATGGACAATACCTTTGAGGCAGGCATAGCCACATATCATGTCCGAGCGGGTGGGCAGTCTAATCCTCAGCAACTCTTCTTTACCGGCATCACTCTCCTCGCAGCCAGGGGATCCTGCATGGTTCTTTCCATCCTGCTGGTCAACCCCACGATCAGTCTCATCTGTACAAAAGCAGACAGAATGGACAAAGATGTTATTTCCTCTCAACTCTCTTGGACATATCATAGACAAGCACAAGTTCTCAAAAACCTTGACCAGGAAGAGCCATTTCCAGCTGTTGCCTCCAACTTTTGGCTGATGAATGGGAGAAAAAAAATCATTACTTTCCCAGCATGCATCCGTTACTCAGGGGGTGCCTACCACAGGCCAGGCACCACGCTCAAGAACATGCACATATACGTGGTTGGAGCATTTCCCATACTGTGTAGGACAGGAAAAATGCCAAACCAAATACTCCTTGTAAATGGAACTAAAAATCTAAGTCCACGATTCACTCCTTCAATTAGCAATGTACCTGGGAGTCACAGTGCTTTTTACTGCAGTATACAATAAAATACAGATACATTTAGCTTTATTACATAAATAAGAAAAAACAAGTTAATAAATCAAAAATATGGTTACTACATATATGTTATATAAAAATCACAACCTCAAACTATGTATCAATTAAAAAATTATAAAACTAAGCATGATTGGCTGTTTCCAAGGTGGTTTTGTATTTTTAAAGCAATTACTATTTGATTATTATTAATAATTTCATAAGATAAGTGATAACAGGCATCTAAGATTTTAAAAAAATTTAAAAGAGGAAAAATTTAAAATGAGGAGGATTATTTTCTCCTAAAAAAATAGAAAAAGAAGGCCATGATTCAATTTTAACAGTAGTTTCTAAACACACCCTGAGGATATGACCCCGCTCTTGACCCAGACCTTACCTGTCCTAAGACAGAATCTTATTTTTGATGTTACTGCTTTATTTTGGGGGTGGGCAGGGGTGCTGTTGGTAGGAAAGAGTCAGGGAGGACTCTCAGGTCGACACCATAAAGGTAAAGAACAGGCTCTTCTACAGTACTTCCTGCTGCATGCAACACACAAGAGAGCCTAACCAGGAAGGCAGGCTTGAAGAATTGTAGGGAAAAGGACCAAGATTCACGGATTCAATAAAAATTTACTGAGCAACTGCCATGTGCCAGGCACTGTTCTATTTTAAGCCCTAGTGATATACTGAAGGAAAAAGTCCCTGCCCTTATGGAGCTTACACTCCAATTTAGGAGCCAGTTGGGGTATGGGGTGGTATTTTTACAGACAATTATATTACCCCAAAACAGCAGGAACAGGTGAGCTCCAATTTTCAAAGGACCAAATGGCTACTGGTTATCTCTTGAAAGATTTAATTTTAGAGAGAAGGTGGAGAGGCAGAGCAAAACATTCAGATTACCCTGGAAAAATTTCTCCCTATCCAAACACAATATTGTATATATCTCCGAATATAGAAAAGAAAATGTCCACACATCTTTATTTTTATTTTGCTAATAATGATTCCTAAAGGGAGTAGGCCAAGCTGAATGTGTCCCTCAAGAGAAAGGAAACTCTCCTACTTTCCTTCATCTCGTATCTCATAGACCTATCATTCAATAAATGCTATTGGTTCTTTCACCAATGTTCGCATATCTGTTCTCTATACCACTGCTACACTTAATCAGGTAGATTAATTTTCATCCATTCATTCAACACTTGTACCTGCTCAGCGCATCAGGCAGTGCTCTGAGCCCGGGGACATACTAGTAAACGAATGAACAGTTAAGTTCCTGCACCACACGCTCTTTCCTTAGTGCAGCCCCTGACATGGCAACCCTCCTGGAAAAAAAATCTATCACATTTGTTTCTTACTTAAGCTCCCAACGGCTCTGTACTATTATCTGTTGAAGTCCAAAATCTCAGCTATGACTAAAGGCTTATAATCAGCTAGATCTACTTCACGTGAACAGCACGTATCACTACATACCTACACAAATGCTCACTTTTTAATTAGATCTGGGCATTTTTTGGAGGGGGGGGAAGCCCCTTTACTCTTGTGTTTTTCATGTTGCATTGTCCCTTTTCCTGTGCAAAACTATCTGCTACTCCACAAATATGTAAATCATATTATTCTGAGTCCAAACTAAGCCTTAGCCTATCCACAGAATCTCTTCAAACTAACTTCACTTAAAATGATGTACTCTTGCTGCATATTCCTTCATACGTATAGGTTGGAGCTCACTAATTTCATCCTTGCTTACATGAGGCCTTTGAACTAGTCTGAAGCTACTTCTTAGATATTTGCTTTGTTTTTCTGGTAGGCTCCTCAGAGAAGCTACATTTTCTTTTGCTTTTGTGGTAGTACCTAGTGTAGTCCTAGTCATGCTGTAGGACCTCAATAAAACATATTCTGTGGAAATACCAGATTAGGAGGATACAGTTAGCCCTTTACATTTGGCCACACAATAGATTAAAAAAAATCATTATTTGAATGTTTGGACAAAGCAACCTTTAAACCAAACCATAAGCCCTTTGAGGGCATTGACCATGTTATAAGTTGCAGCTACCACTTTTTGTGGATTAACTATGAGGCAGGTATAGTACTAAGTAAGTCCTTAAATGCAGAATTCCATTTAGCTATCACAATAACATTATGAAGTAGGTCCAATGACTGTTTATATTTTATATTACGGAAACTGAGGTGGAGGGATGTCATGTAACTTCTTTAACTTCACACAACCAGTAAGTGGTAGAGCCAGAATTTGACCCCAAAGTTAGAGCTCTTAATTATTACTATTTTCTCCGGGATGAGGAACATGCCCGTATGTCTTCTGATCCTTGCCCTGTAGTCCTGGCTCTTAAAGAGGTAAAGCAGACTGCATGCAAGAAAGAAGATGGACAGAGGCAGCTTGGGAAAGAGGAAGGGTTAAAGGCTGATGTGGATTCCATACTGCTATCCTGCAAGGTCCACGAATGATAAAGGAGGCAAGAGGGGAAGTATAGGCAAACAGGGAAGTAAAAGGAGCAAGTGGAAAGAGGGAAGAGAAAAGGAGTAAGAAAAAGAGGAAGGAGATGAAACAAGAGGGACAGAAAAAAGAAAATGAGTAACAAAAGTGCATCAGAGTTAATAAGCATAGACAGAAGTTAAGAGTTATCAGAAAAGAAGGCAAAGACATTGATTAAGAGAATCCTGAGAGCAGGATATGGTGGTGCACAGAGAGCTGACCAGCCTGAGAGCCATGGGCTGCCCAAGTCCCAGCACACCCCATGCATTGGGAGACACTTACAGAGCAAAAGAGGCGGTGGCAGCAGTGAACAGAAGGAGGTGCCCAAGGGATCCAATAGCACCTGAGAGGAGCAAACAGGAAAGTGAGAGCTGGTGGGAGGCTGCCCAGGAGCCACCACCCAGGTGCTGGTCTGCCAGGGCACTCACCTCCACGGCAGGCCTGGATGAAGAACATTTTCGGCTTGTTCTGTAGGCTGGGGCAGTTGGCATTGTCAAAGAGCCGAAAAACCTCTTGCAGCTGCCAGAAAGAAATAAGGAAGAAGGGAATTTAAGTAGTCAGTCGGGCCTCCTGAAGTCCTATACATACAACAGCAGCCAATCCTGGAAAGACAGGAGGCAGGAGGGGAAGCGGCCTAGTTTCAACAGCTATCCGTACCTGGAGCAGTTTGCCATCCACACCATAGATGGCGCCCTCTACACCATGCGAGAGGAGTGCCACGATGCAGGAGTCTGTGACACGGTGTGCAGGTAACCGTGCAAAATTCCGGAGTTTCTCTTGCATTTCCTAGAAAAAAGGTAACTTTTAGTGTTGTTCACTGCAGTTGGCACCAATATAAGCACCAATCTTTGGCTTCTGTTTGAAACCCTAAGCTATCAGAAGATAAAATATTCTACATATATTCTGTGGTCAATGATAAGTCAGAGACCCTTGCAGAGACCAAAGAAAGCTATGGATTCACCAGAAAATTGCCCATGACTTCAGACACAACTCACTGAGATAGGTGGAGAACTCCTGAATGAAAGCAAGTTACTAATGAAGCTAATTATGAACTAGTCGGCTTTGATTCATTCCCTGATCATAACCACATCCTTCATTAGAGCAAGTGCCCTTGTATATAAATGGCACAAAAGAACCACCAGGGAAGCTGTGAATGAGTAAGTAACATACCTCTTCAGCTACAAGAAAATAAACTGCTCTGTGACATGGCTGGCCTTAAGAGCATCATGACGGGAGCGAACAGCAGTACTTGTACGCCAGTTGCTGTCTGAGATTTTAAGTATCTAAGAGACAGTGATGATGTAAGCATAAAATGCTTTGTTCAGAGAAGAGCACATCATGCAGGAGGATTCTGTTCATGGCAGTCAGTACATACATAAACTGTGGGGTCAGACCCATCTAGGTTTAAACCTTGGGTTCATAAATTGCAACAAGTTATTTAGCCCTTGAAGGTTCCAATTTCCACCTCATAAAAAAATTACAAGTAAATTTTCTCTACATTTGTGAAGATGAAGATAACTGTGTGTAGAAAGGACTTACACGTGTCTGGCACATACTGCAAAGATCTGCCATTATTACAATGCACACAGTTAATAAAGGTTTTTGTTTTCAAAAGAAACCTATTACTGGTTAACCTTAAGAATCTTGTTTATCTTGCACTAAGTTGCCATATACGAAAACCAGGACCATAAACATTTGGTCCACTGCACAGAAAGTTATACTGTACTTAAATAATAGTATGATAATATGGCACACATTTTTAAACCTATGTCTTCCTCTACAACTCAAGATGTCTAGGTCTTCTATCTGAGATGAACAGAGAGAAAACAAGTTTATTATAAATTTGAATGAAATATAATGAAGATAAATATGCTATCTAGACAGAACAGTTACAGCACACAAATATTCAACATTTACCACACACACTCCCAAAATAAAAAGCATAGTTGTATAACATACTGCAGTGGTTCTCAAAGTGTGGTCCCTAGAGGAGGAGCAATGGCATCATCTAAAACTGGTAAATGTGAAATCTTGGGCCTCATCAAACTGTTTTAACAAGCCCCCCAGGTGATTCAACATGATAATGTTTGAGACTTACTACTAATCTATTTGGGATACTTCTATTTGCAGATAATTGAGAAAGTAATTATATAAAAGATATGAAAGTCTATAATATAACTAGAAATGAAGAAACGATTTTGTTGAAAAAGCATGTATATTTTCTGGGTAAGTAGAAGCCAACCATAATAATGGAACCCTTAAGGTAATAAAAGATATACAAAAGGCATTTGGTTCAAGAATATATAATTTCAAGAGAATATATAACTGTCAATGTTCCTCTGGAGCTGACCATAATAAAATCTAATATACTGCAGTTCAAGAAGTTAATTTTGCTTAAAGAAGTAAATAAAAATTATGTACTTGGGCACCTAATCATGAGCATTTTGAACTTAGTGAGATTATTAGGTCAGTAAATAGAGAACAACAAAGCCCAAGAAAGAACATTCACATTTTGTAAATGAACTTAGTAGACTAAACCATTCAATAAATGGGGATTACTCATTTGGAAGAATTTTTCCACAAGGAACATAGCTTAAAATAGGATCTGTAGATTTATTTCTGATAAAATTACAGCACTTCTATAAATAGCAGGGTTCTTAACTCTTGCATGTGTTTTGGCTGGTGGTTGGGGGACACATGTGAAGAGAACAACCTATGAATCCTCTGAAATTACATGCAAAACCGTACAGGTAGCTGCATTTTCCAGAGATGATCCAAAGCTTGTCCGTACATCTAAGCAGTCTGTCACCCAAATGCAAGTTAAAAACAATTAAAAGGAAATCTGCCACATTAAAATGTACTTCATTTCTTAATACATGGTAAATTGTAATCCTAGAACTAGCAACCTCATGAGGTAGATGCAATAAAAATCTGATGATAAAAAAACCGAAAACATTCTTGAGCAGTAAGAATACCAGTGTTCTCTGCACTGTCAAGGGAAGAGAATTCTCTAAGACTCATTATACTATTTCCTACTTTTAAATGGAATTTATCTCTGAAGTCAACAAGATTTGATAAGGAAAAAAAAAAAAGAGGATCTCCATTTTTTCTTGGTTCTCTTTCTTTGCTTACAAAATAATTATATGATAGAAGAGTCTTAAGAGGTCCCACCAGGAAAAGAGTATTCTGTGCAGATGCCCAGTGCACCAAATTATGACACCCATTTTAACGACCTGGTTTATAATACACGTTTCTTGTCTATAGACAGTGCTCCCTGCCTAGGATGGCTTCACCACTCCTCTCTGTTTTAGTAACTTCTATCCCTCAAGGCTAGCTCAAGTCCCACTTCCCATTTATCCTTCTGACAATATCTACCCAGGCATTGCTTCTTGGCTATTACAGAAGATACTGGTCTCTAATCTTGCTTGGTCTTTAGCAATATAAGAGGACACGCTTCCTTTCCTACTGATGTCATGAATCCCCCGTCTAAATGAAATCCCCTGAAGTTTAGGTCTACCTTTTAAAAATCTCTGATAGCTCATATAGTCCCCATAATAACTCACTCACAATTTAACTCTACTGCAATTCCAGTTACAAAACATAACCACAGAATTAGAATCCAATAGGTCCTTGAATCCACATCAGGTTTAGCATAAATGGGAATGGCATTTATGAAGTGGGTTCATAAACTCACCAAATCTACTGAATGTCTCTGAGAAAACAGCAGTATATAGCTGACTTGTTGACTTAGTACTGTACCTTTAACTATCAGGCATATAAGATCACTTATGAACTGCAAAGAATTTGGAGAATGATGATGTAAAAGGTTTCTAGTAAAAAGAAATGGCTACCCCCAAACCTCTAAGAAAACATACATAGAGTACATTTTGTTAAGTGACCTTATGTAAGAATTATGGCTCGTATCTACCTTCAGGCCCATCAGATCTCTCAGGAAAGCATATCACCTACTCAAATACTTGATGATTGAAGAAGCTGTTCCTGCCATGGCTTTGAAGCAAGGGTGGGTCTACTACTTTGCATGGGCTACTATTGGGAAGCCAGGAAAAACAGCATGTAAAGGACAATACCCCGGTACCTACTGATGAAACTGGCCTTCCCTAGGCATAGCAAATATGTAATTATTCTCGCAGAAGCAGGACAGCTGAGAAACAAAAATTAAGACCACAGACAATACTGAATGCAGAATATAACACAAAGAACCTCTACTTCAACAGATCAGAGTGAATCTCCTAAAAATTTTAATTTCACCGCTGACAACTCCAAAGGCAACTTAACAAAGTACTATTATTCTGGAATCAAGATAAAGAGTTAACATAAATTTACAAACAGGCTATTATTGATTTCAAAATAGAAATCCTTGGCCGAGCATGGTGCTGTAATCCTAGTATTTTGGGAGTTCAAGGTGGAAGGACAGCTTGAAGCCAGGAGTTTGAGAACAGCCTGAGCAACACAGTGAGATCCTCATCTACAAAAAGTAAAAAAATTAGCCAGGTATCATGGCACGTGCCTGTAGTCCTAGCTACTAGGACGGCTGATAGCCTGGGAAACAGAGTGAGACTCTGTGTCCAAAAAAAAAAAAGGGAGGGAAGGAAGAAAGGAAGGGAGGAAGGGAAGAAGGAAGGAAAGAATCCTAAAATTAACAAAGTCAGCTGTGTAGCTCAATAACTGAAGTTAACCCAAATTAGCCAGGTCAGGTGGCACATGCTTGTAATCCCAGCTGCTTGGGAGGCTAAGGTGGGAAAACAGCTTGAGCTCAGGAGTTCAAGAGCAGCCTGGGCAACACAGTAAGATTCTGTCCCCCAAAACAATGTTACCCAGTAATAACCCATAATTAAAATGCTTATGATTTGTGGGAATCTAGCCTAGAGGCAATCTACCCTAAGATATGATTTATGGCCATAGAACTGGTAAACAATTTCCTCATATGTTAATTCATTACACTGCTACTAAATAGTATTTACAGGGATAATTATAGCGAACTTTCGTTTGCAAGAGTTTTATCTGCCAAAGTAATCTTTTAAATAATAATTGGACTTCCGAGTAGCAGTATCAACCAAGAAGTCAATGTCCTGTGTAGTCCTGGCTTATAAATATCTTTTCTGAGTTGGTTAGGGTGCCTCTCAGTGTCCCATCACTTCCTTAGTGACTGGGAATCAAGTTTCTGAATATGTAAAAGTGAGAATCCAACCCTGGACTATTATTACTGAAATAATAGTAATAATGAAAGCACAGCTACCCAGAGATGTCAACACTGACAGACCCTAATTCTTTTTTACTACATTACAAATCAAGAGGCATAACAGAGTGAGTAAAAAGGTAAGGAGAGTAAATGACTTCTAAATGACATATCCCAGCAGGCACAGAAGCAACAGATGACTCTGGCCCCAAAGTGTTGCCCAGTCCTAATTTACATGTCAGTTTTTCTTGCCTCAAGTACCTGTGCAGTCTGGTCATGTAGGACATGGACGTCGTAGCCCAAAAGCTTGAAGAGGGTGACTAGAGTACTGTGGTCTACGTCCCCTCCAGAGCGAAATTCCAGGTCTTTCTCTCCAGTGAAGCGCACATTGCTCAGCACCAGTGCCAGGCCACGAGGCCGAGACTGCAACCTATAGGCCTGGGGAGGGGAACCCAGTTACATCATGAGCTTCCTGACTAGAGATTTCAAGAAAACAAAGACATCATATTCTCCTTCTTAACCCCACCAAGTGAAAACAGAGAAGTGCCCACAGAAGGTATTCAATTGGCAATGACTTTCTGACTAGGCAGTAAGGAAATGCATATGCAAACTAGGTTCAGATGCCCAGGAAGGGCATCTCCTTTTCCAACTTCTTTCCTCTTGTCATTATGCAAAACTCACCAGCTGGCAGTGTGTCTGATAAAACTCAGGAGTGCAAGGCTTCACCTGAAGGCAGGGAGGACCATCTCCATTGTCTAAGGAGTGTTCCACAATATCTGTGGTATAGACAGAAAGCCAAAAAGCTAGTATACAATCTAAGCATTAATACTAGTATGTCATTGTAACTTTAGGCATCCCTTTGAACTGGGGTTTTGATAAATACTGTCTCATTCACTCCCTTAATCTGTAAGCTCCATGAGGGCAGTGACTCTGTTAGCGTTAGCTCACCACTGGAGTCCTCTGCACTTAGCTTGAGTGTAGTAGGTGCTCAATGTGTTGAATGACTAAAGGGACTATCTGATAAAAGCCTGGTTTTATTCACTAGGCTATGACATAGTCTTTTCTCATTAAGCTTTACACAGGAGACAGGCCAATCATGTATAAGAATTTTCTACCCACACAAGTTGCTCAAAGGGTCAATTACCACAAAAAAAATAATATCTGTGATACAAGGGAAATGAGCCTAACTAATACTCTATCCATACTGTCCTGCTAGCCCCTAACAAATTCACTGAGAGAACTGTTGCCAGTATATAATATGTCTCAGGTTAGGGCAGAGCCAGATATCAGTCAAGAAAAGGGAAGTCAATCTGTGGGACCCCTTTAATCTCATCAATTCTTACCTGTCGATAGGCGGAGCTGCTTGTGAGGGGGACAGGACTCACACACCGGGAAAGGGAGACTCAAGTCGTAGTCACAGCTCAACTGTAAGAAATCAGGACTCACCATGGCAGACCTTAGGGAGATAGTCTAGTCCAAATAAAATAAAATCTAGTTGCCCCACCCTGTCTCAAAAATTCCTCTCAAGCCAAATTAACCCTTCCCAACACATTTTTAGCGTTCCATACCGGTGGGAGTACACGCTGAAGACCAGAGAGGGTTGTGAGCAACATATCCTCCAGGTGGCCTTGCTTGGTCTCCCTCAGTGCCGCACAGAAAGCATCAAAAGCTTGGGGACCCCTCTTGGGCAGCAAGTTGAGGAGTTCCACATTCTGGCTGAAACTGCCCCCTTTGGCCTAAGACCGAAGAATAAAACATGAAATCGTATTTACTTATCTAGCTATTAATATAATTCTATTTTTTCCCATGAGCTTCCTCATAGTGTTCTCATCCATCTCAAGAATTCCTTTCACAAGGTAAATATGTACAGGTGAAGTCCTTCTCATTACTGTTGAACTACGTATCTTTTCTGTCAAATGGTCTGAGTTGGAAGGGCATTTCCAACTCCTTAGCAAGGTACATCCTTTCCATACTTCGTCAGACTCCACTCCTACCCCACAATCAATATACATTCTTAAATTTTCTCTTTTGCCTCCAGTTACCTGGATGAGCTCCCTCATTTCCAAGGTGATAATGTCCTTCTCCAGAAGATGTTCTAACAGCTCACTCAGCAACAGCTGTTTGGCAAGCACCACTCGGTTCTTTTTTAGAGTTTCCTGATGGTCAGGATGCATGCCGCACACTCCCAATATCCTACAGTTAAAAAGGTAGAGAGAAAGGCCGTCAAGTGTAAGATCTGGCACAGAAGAGTAGAGTGGAAGAGGCAATGGGTAGAAAAAACAAAAAGAACAAGACCTATAATAACCAAGATCAGGCACATTTTATTGAATCTGGTTAAACCAAAGATGTACTAAACAGTAACATGTTGACCACAGAGAAATGATGTAGAATTCTTTATGGCATATGTCCAACTGAGACCATCTGAGATGAGTGGTCTGATTAGGGGAGGGAAATACCAAACAATACCATGTTAGTTAAAATAATACACACAAGTGCACATGTGTTCATGAAAAGGAACATTTCTCTGTTTGACAGGCCAATTAAGAGAATTATTCCAGAAAACATTTCATATTATTTATATAGGCTGCTGAAAATGATGTAAGTTTAAAATAATCTTGGGTGAGGAATAAAATAATTTAACATAATGGCAGAAACTCAACTCAATGGCCAGTTTTAACAGAAAATAAATAAGACAAATATAATACTCTCTCTGACTAGCCTACTTATAAAAATTATAACTATTTTTTTTAAACTTTAAGTTCTTGTGACAAATGACACTAGAAATAATCAGAATTCTGTAAGACATGGATAAGTAGAAAGAATGACAGAAAGTCACAATAGATAAATATCAATGTTAAACACAATCAACATAATTTGAAATCATTTAAAGAGTTAAAGTAAAGGTAAAATTATTTTGGCAATTTAGTTTATTAGGGATGTCTTTATTTTAAAGATTCCTTAATTTTGCTATTGGCTCGAAAAAAGATTATCTTCTGGTTATGAACTAAAAGAATCCTATTTTCAATACATGTCATCTACGTGTCTAGTTTATATA
Source organism: Propithecus coquereli (assembly GCF_000956105.1). Lineage (NCBI taxonomy): Eukaryota > Metazoa > Chordata > Mammalia > Primates > Indriidae > Propithecus > Propithecus coquereli. The sequence continues at coordinate 2,002,231 of NW_012148997.1, forward strand.
AATCCAGAGATCTCCAGCCTGCTTAGTCAGTTTCCAAATACTTAACAATACTAAGGGCCTGACAGCAGTGAGAAAAGGATACAATAATAACTTCAGCTTGTAACTTAACCTATTTAAAAATGCATCCTGATTTCAAAGATGTTAAAATGTGTGTGTGGGGGGGCGAGGAATTTGCATCTTAGAATCAGTGAAAAACCATGCATCTATAGGAAGCATGTACTTGGCTTAGAGATGCACTTGGGTTAGAGATTTAAAGTAGAGGGAAAAGGAGGGACTGACAGACCCAAGAAGACAGCAAGTGGGACCCTTAGGCAGAGGAAGTGGGATGGAAGCAGTCCACAAATTGTGGGTTTGGGACAGTGAGTCTGAAACTTCATTTTAACTTCTGTTCTACTGTAAGATTTCTGCTACACCAAACCCATTTAAGAATCACTTTAAAACACAACAAAGTAATAACAGTGATGACATATGTGAACTCTGGTAGAAATAAAATAACATTGCAGCTGGGTGCTAAGTATTTCCATAGGATGATACATAGCCAATGGTGGAGCAGATTTTTCCCCTTGGTTTACCAGTAGCATTCTCTTCTTAAAACTTTCTCTTCCCTTGGTTTCCACGACTCTGACTACTCTCTCTGCCTACCATGTTTCTTTTTCCTTTAAGAGACCTTTGGCCTGCGCTTAAATGCTGATATTCCATTAGGACTCCCGGTCAAACAGCCTCTCCCTAAGCAATCTCATCCATACTCACAACTTACTGACTCCCAGTTCTTGAAACTGTCTCAAGTTCCAGACTTGAATTTTCAATCAACAGATATTCTTTAGTTTTAATCTGAAGCATCATAAACTCTCTGCATGTTATGTGAAGAGTCTTAAATGTGAACGTTCCAAAAGTTGCCCATCACTTAGAATTTTAGAACACATCTGGAAGGGAAGGAGGGGGTAGAGAAAAGGACACCAAGCCAGTTCTTAGGTCTTAATTCTGTATCCTGCAGTTTCCCATTCCAAAGACCTAAATTAACCTTTTGGGTCTATACCAGGAGGCATTAAAATATGTGCTCCTGGGTTAAGTATGTCATGAAATGGAATGACGGGGGCAGAAGCAGAGACACTTGAAGCCACAGGAACCTCCTTGTCCTCTCAAGGTACTCAACCACTAAAGTCTGTGTTGAATTCTTTGAAAATCTGGTCATTATACGCAAAGCAATGCAAATCATGATACAGTCACTACAAATCAAATGCACATCAGAGATAGCACTGAGGTCTGCAGAAGGTCTCATCGTTTTCTAAGAGTACAGAGAATAGTTCCTCCTAAGGGAACCACAGGAAAGGATGGAAAATCTTTAAGAAAAACCGAAGCCCAAATCTGGCAGGACTGGCAAGAGCGCCCCTTATTCAGAACCCCCTGGGCTGCATGAAGGGAGGCTGGGGTAGTCTTTGCCCAAGAGGGACTGGGCCATGAAGCACGCCCGCGCGCCCCCGCGCGGAGTTAGCTCCGAACGGCTTAGCAGGGCCTCCCACCTTTGGCAGGAAGCGCGGACTCGGCAGCTTTCAGGGTCTCCAAGGGGAGGAGGCGATGGGGTCCCCGCTAGGGGCCGGCACCCCTCTTCCTTGGGTCCCACTAACGACCCCTAAGATCCTTCCCCACTCACCTGCGCGCCCTGTCAGCAGCCATTAACCCCTTCTGTTGGAGGGCGGGCAGGGACCCCGCGCTCGGTGCCGCCATTTCCCGCTTTTCCCGGGCTACGCGTGCACCGCCCACAACCCAAACAAACTGTGGGCAAGCGCTTCCCTCGCATCCCTCTCCCGGCCTTCGGCGCACTCCGCGCCTGCGCCCTACCGTCCCACCGCCCCTTCCCGATGCCAGGCCAACTCCCGCCGCCTCCTTCGCCGGTGCGTGCGCAGGCGCAGAACTCTCGCGGTGGGCGCGTCGTCCAATGGAGTGCGGGAAGGCGCTCGGAGGAAGGGGAAGGGGCGGGGAAAGAGCTAGCGGCCGGCCCTGTCCTACCTGGGAATCCAATTGGTTGTAGATTCCCGCGGAAATCACCCCGGCACCTCCCACTCCTCCTCCCCTGCCTATTGCAGTAACTTCACCGAGACAGGCGAGGTCGGCCTTTTCGTTTATTGAAGTTGAACTGTTGGGGCTAGGGTGCGGAGAAGGTGGAGAGCACTAGGGGGCGCTAGACAAATACCCGCGCGGTGAATGAAGGCCTGCATGGGGAGTGCGGCGTCAGCGATGGTTTAGCAGCTCTCAGTGGCCGAAACCTGTATCACAGCCGCAGCACATAATTCCAGAAAATATGGTGCTCTGTACTGGGATCTGAGAAAACACGGAGGGGGGCTGGGGTAAAACCCAGCGGCCAGAGTGCTGGGTGAAGCTGAAGCGACTAGAGGCACTTTGCAAGTGGCCCGGAACTTCATAATAGGTAAACTACCCCTTCATCCCTCACCAAGAAAGTCGCATGTTATATTCTTTCTGGCCTTCACATCCACCCGTTGTTAAAACTGGAAGTCCGTCCACCCGAGGCCATTTCCTCCACTGTTTTCAGACAAGATGGGGGACCCTGTATTGGGGGCTGTTCTCTAGCCCCTGGGCAGGACAGAGGCACAATAGATACTACCCACATGGAGCGGCAGGAATCTGATATAGGAGCTTTGATTAGCTTTGCTCATCTAGGAGCCTGGGGACATCCCTGTTCACGCTCAGCCCACCCTGTCTGTGGACACATTCTGGCCCATCATTCTGTCTGTATGCGGTCTTCCACCCTTCACCAGCAGTTGTCCCAAGACGGAGACTGAAATATGTGCACAAGGCCTGGCTTCCCATTACCTTGTATTGAAAACACAATAGGCTTTGGAATCAGGATTTTGTTCAAGTTATTTTTATGCAGTGTGCCCTGTGCAAGTTAACAAATTCCTCTGACCCTTGGAATCCTCATTTTTCAGTGAGGATAATAATAGCCTACAAGGCCTGGAAGCAAAAGGGAACTAATAGAGGCAAAGCACCTGGATCTGAAGCAACATAGTTGTCACTCAGAAGCTACTTCTTTTCTTCCTTCTCCAGCTTCTCTGGATCACCTCCTCACCTCACCTCAGTCTAACTCCAGAAATACTGGATATGGGGTAGGTTACTGAATGTTGCCAGAAGGCTCAAATTACACCACCCACATCTCAACTGGGAAGGGCTTACCATAGCCTTACTCTCCTCTGGGTCCAAGTACCCATTTATGATGTCCAGGCAGAAACACAGCTCCTGACACATATAAGACACTGGGAAATGGTCAAATGAATGTGTGGGTCTGGTGTGGGGAGAAAATACATGCTGGGAGAGCTGTTTAGGGGGGTGACCAGTTGTCTTCACGGAAAACGTCATCATCATCAGGGTGACCAAAGCAGACATCATAGGCAGGGGGCGGAGTAAGAGGCTCCAATTTGGGGGGTGCCGCCAAGCTTTGCAGATCAGGAGCAGTGGACACAGCCCGTGGTCCCCGAAGCTGATGGCTGATTGGAATTCTTCCAGGGCCTCCTTCCTGGGCCATAGATCCCTCTGAGCCCACTCGCCTTTCCAGTCTTGTTCTGTGCCCCTCCTGGCCCTCCTCAGGTCCTGGGGGGATCACAATACTGCTGTAGGGGGGTGGTTGGTCCACCTCTTGGTGGCGGTACTGTGATTCCAACACTACTACGGCCTCTTCATACGCTGGCACCTCAAAGGCTTCATTGTCCCTGAGGGAGGAGAAAAAAGGTGGCTTCCTGAAAGCCCTTTTTCCCTTTTGTGTCTGCTACCAACAAAAGATTCCCTGCTGGCACCTGACCCCTTCTCTCACTGTTGCCAGTGACAGAGGAAAGCAGAGACTCTATGCCTCAGAGACTAGAGGGACAGGAGAATGGGCCCAAGGTGTATTCCTCTCATCCTGCCCACCCCTTAACTCACCGTGCATTGCCTGAGGCCCCTGGGCTCTCGGACTGCATTGATTGGAGCCGGAGCACCCATTCCAGAAAACAGGCTAGGAGGCAGGCAAACAAGAAGAAGCCACCCAAGGCGAGAAAGAAATAAGCAACAGGGGCAAAGTCCGGCCGTATGCCCAGCAAAGCCAGCCCCAGGAGGAGGGAGGCGCAGCACAGGAAGATAAACGGCTTTTCCAGTCTCCCCCACAAGTGGCTTGGCACCATGGCCCTCTCCAGGCTCCTGCAAAAAGACACACAGCTGTTGTGTCTAAACTAGCAATTGGCATCATGGCTCTGTCGGATACCAAAGTAACCATATTATACTCCTCTGTTTGGGTTCCAGGTTTTTCAATCTCAAATCAGATAAATGATCTACAGGGTCCCCTCCAGCTCCACAATTCTCTCTCCATATCAGTGTGTGTGGAATAGCCAGGAAACCAGCCCAGGAGCCCTGACCCCCAGCGCTCACATGAGTTTACTGTGTCATGGCTCTGCCTTCCTTCCTTTCTCTTTCTTCCCTGCAGTCTCCCTTCCAGCTCTGTCCCTCTCCACCACCCAGGATCCAGTCCTGGGTGCACTCTGCCTGGGGCCTCAGTGCACACCGGCATCTCTGGAATCCAGGTGATGGGGCAGGCCCTGCCTTTTCCCTGTTATTGCTCCTGTTGGACCTCCACCCCGACCTGCCCAGCCAGGGGCTCTCAGTCGGACCATGCTGGAGAGAGAAGGGGGGAGCCCCACTTACCCTGTCTGACCTGGTCTTCCTCTTTTCTCCACAGTCAGCCCATGCTCCAGCTAGAGGGAGAAAGCTCACACAGGCTTAAGAGAGCCACAGGACACAACTGCGTGGGAAAGAATCTTACAGACAAGGCCCAAGGCCACAGCCAGGGCCCCTGGTAAGTCCAGTCGTCTTTGAGACCCCATATCTGCCAGGGTCCCATTCTCACCCTCTGCTGATCCTAACCCACTAAACTCAATTTCAAGTTTCCTGCCAGGAGTTAGCCCAGGGTCTAGGAGGGGAAGGGGAAGCCTTTTCTTTCCTCGGAAGCAGCAACAACCCGTGGCAGCCCGTACCCCAAAAGCGGCCCGTAGAGAGTCCCCAGAACGCTGTAAAGCAAGGAGCCACAGACCTCTCCTCACACCTCTGCCCTGATCCCAGGACCCTCCGCCCCCGCACCCGGCCCAGGAGTTCCTGGCTCACCTGTCTGCACAGACTCCTCAGAAAGTGGGTTGGGGGGGCAGGAGGGGGAGGTGGAGCCCACGGGCCCCGCCCTCTGCTCTGCCCAGTCTTTCTGTCCCGGCCCAGTCTGCCTCCTCCCCTTCGTTCCCCAAGGCTGACCTCCTGTGACTGCCGCACCTCAGATTTTTTCTGATTTTTGCTCACTCTGCCCCGTACAGTGCTCTAACGTCAGTTCTCCTCTCACTCCCTAAGAGCTTTGCCCTTAGGACCAGAGTTGGAATTAACCTTTCCCTCTCTTTTCTTCTCAATGCATGTTGTATGTTAATTGCAGCCCGGGGCACTTTGCCTTCTATTTGGGTAATTTATTTTGTGGCCGTCTCTCCCAGGTGCCTGGCTTATTTAATCTCCATAGCTCTCAGAGTGCACTGCACACGGCCGGCAGTGGGGTGGGCATGGAATGGGGTGCCTGAGTGCTGTTTCCGCGGCGCCCTGTTTTCTGCACAGGTGTTCGTGTGTACGCTCCTTGGCCCCGCTAACTCTTGGTTTTTCAATGTCCACCTCGGAGATGATACCTGCTGCGGAGCCTGTGTCCACAGAGCTTCCACAGCATTCCTCCCTAAATCTGACCCACTGCTTACCTGGTTATACAGTAGTTTTCTATTTAACTGTTTTCCTTCCAGTATGAGCTTCTCAAGGTGAGTGATCGGTTTCAGTCATCTCTAAATGTTGAAAACTAACATGGTTCCTGACACGTAGTAGGTGCTCATTGAGTAGAGTCATGCTTTTATTAGAAGGCTGTCCTTTCACCTGACCTCACCACACCCAGCGGAGATCCAGAAGCCTCGCTTTTTAGCTGTGAGTCAGGCAGTAAGTAGGTGTGAGGTGGAGAGCGGGTGGAGGCACACTTTGTCCTTGAGCCAGAGAAGGTTAGACAGGGCTGGGCTCTGTTCCTCCAGAGTGTTACTACTGGACAAATCCAGGGGAGCTGCAGACAGTGGGCACACAGCTCAGCCAGGCTCTGCAGGGACTGTGTGTGTGTGTGTGTGTGTGTGTGTGTGTGTTTCAGAGAGAGAGAGAGAATGGCAATGAATGTTTCCATACTGGTATGTATGCGCCGGTGGTGGTGGTCCATTGTTGAAAATGATTCTCTGTCCCAGATTAATAGTGGGGAGAGGAAGGAGACCTAGCAGGAAGGCTGTGGTCCTCTAAATGAGGTGTGTCTCTATTTGAAGTAGGAATGGGAGTGAGAGGAGGGCTGATTGTTGCTTTGTTTCCACCAATTTCGTTCCTATTCAGCTCATGTAGGGAAAGTATTTGGAATCAGGATTTCCATCTACAGTTCATATATGAATAGAAGGAAATTGGCCAAGGGTCATCGGTATGTATGATAAGTAAGGGGACTCTGTTAAGGAGTGAGTTCTGGGGGTGGGGGTGTAGGTTAAGTAAGAGGCAAGGGCCAGCATTGTGGCCTGAACTTCTGAGTGTGGGGGCCTATGCAGTCTGGGAAAGGAGGACCTTTGTAGCTAAGGCTCTTGGTTGCAATGAAGAGATTTGTTAATTGAGGTAACAATTGGATCCAAATCAGAGAGGCTAGACTGCTGCCTGCTAGGCTGTTCATATATTCTCTATTCCAATATTTTAAAATCGATTTTCTAAAAATTGCATTTGTTTAAAAAAAGTTATGAAACATCAAAAAGCTAAAGAAAATAATGACCCACAATCTCATTATCCTAACATGGCCATTTAAGATTTTTACATATTTTTTCCAGGCTGTCTATATACAAACCATAATGTGCGCTAGTTGGAATCAGAGTATATTCACCACTTTGTATTGTTAAGAAATTTTAAACTTTATACAGTATATATTTCGCCTGTTGATACAGTCATGGTAGTAATTTTTAACAGCCATATACTATTTTATTGAATGCAAATGCCATAATTTGATTAAAATACCCTATGATAATTGAGCTCATTTTATGACATTTTTTTGGTCATTAAAAAGAATGCTGCAAGAATCAGAAAGTAGACTAGAGGTTGCTAGGGGGTGGCTAGAGGGGAGGGAGAAACAGGGAGTAACTGCTAATGGGTTTCTTTTTGGGGTGATGAAAATGTTCTATAATTAGATAGTGGTGATGTTTACACAACTCTGAATAATACTAAAAACACCCCTCTGAATTGTGCCTTAAAAGAGTGAATTATATCTTAATAAAGCCATTTAAAAAATAATGCAATGAACGTCTTATGTGTAGTTTTCCCCTTTTTTTGGATTATTTCCTCAGGATGAATTTTAAGAAATGTTAGAGTGGCAAACAATATGGAAATTTTTTATTGCCCTGAATATATATGGCCCACTTGTTTCCAAAAGGTCTTCCTTTCCTTTCTTTTTTATCAACTTAATATTCTTAGCAAAACATGAATGCACCACTTAATTCAATTGGCATTCCCCTTCCTACTTGCCTGTCTCTGACAAGCTCTGCTGGAGATTTAATTATTCCTCTCTGCCCATGATTCCTACCTCATTTTGGGGAATGACGGCGAAGGGAAGCGAGAGAGCAAGGGGAACAAGGGAAAAGCCGAGCTAATGGCCTGACTCCCACTGAGATCGGGCTGCCTCTTGCAATGTGCTTGTCTCTGTGGCTTTGTATTCCGTGATTTCGTGTTTCTGAATCTGGGTCTGCTTTATAGTTGTAGCCAATATATGTAGAATGTTTTTTGTGTCTGCTCACTGTGCTAAATACTTTACACAAATTAAATAATTTAAAATACGTACAATATGATAGGAGGTAGTTTCTATAATTATGTCCATTTTATAGATGAGGCCAGAAACTCAAGGAATGGTGAGTAGCTAATTAAGGGCGGGGTCAGGATTTGAACCCACAGTCTGACCCCCGAACCCTGGCTCTTAAGCACTGCGTCATTTCACTCTGAACACTCTTTTGGGCTTCCCTCCTAATGATAATTTAACAAAACACCTATGGCATTCTGAGATCGTTATTCTGGTCTTTTCTGGAGGAGAGGTTAGATTCTATTTTCCCCCACCATTTTGGCATCTTAAGAAAAGGCTGGTCTTCAGGCAGCGAAGGTAGCCAAGGAGACCATCAGAAGATAAAATAAAGTTACCGACAGATGAGGCAGGATAGGGAAATTAAGATGGCAGGCTCTGTATCAGGATGCTTACCTTTTATCAGCTAATTAAGACTGATTATAAAAGATAGAACTTTTAACTGAATAGCCACAGAACCCAATGCAGGTGACTTCTAAAAGGATATTGGTGGTCATAGATATGTATATCTCTTTGTGTAGAAACAATTGATTTGGCCCACATACGTGATTTCATTTTATCCTTAATAAAAGACCTGTGGGATAAGTCTGATTACCATTTTCATTTTTACAGAGGAGGAAACCAGCTTGGAGAAAGTCCATGATTTGTTTAGTTAAAACCAAACTCCCAGAACCTTGACCTTTTAATTCAGCTGGCTGTATTTTTCTCTTCATTAATTGCCTGAGTCGTAGCTCCTCCAGATGCGTAGGGAAGGTGGATAAATGGTTTAACATGAAGTGGGTAAGCAGCATTGATATTTCTGAGATGGAAATGCTTCCGATGAATCATAAATCCTCAAGCAGGTGAAGATAAATACATGCTTTTGTGGTGAGCTGAGAGCTTTACAATAAGGGGTTAATAAATGAACTAAGCAGAAAACCAGGGGCTAGCTAAATTATAGCTACATAGTTGAAGTGATACACTGAAAGAATAGTCTTTTGTCTAATAACTGCCATCTGCTTCTGTAACCCTGCTTGCAGCTTGCTTTAAGGATTTGTAATCTGCCTTCGGGCGCCAGAGATCTGTGAGGGCAACTATGCCCTGTGACCTTGTATCTTACAACCCAGACTTCACTCCCCGCTTTTGTTCCCTGAACACCTGCACTGTGCCACACAGCCTCCCTCAAAAATAGTATAAAACCCTCGTAGAAACTTGAGATGGTGCCATCCTCTCGTACTGCTTTTATGCGGGCGGAGGTGGTCGCTGGCCAGCTAATAAAGACTCTCAATTTGGCTTCATTGAATTCTCCTGTGGTCTGTTTGTGCCCTCCATACTACAACACTTTCATCCTCATCCACTAGTTTCAATGTTGGACAAAGCTCACTAGGAAAGACCTGAGTGAACAGTGGGGCTGAGGCAGTTGCTGCAGCCTCGATATTCGGCACTAAGCCACAAAAAGCTATTTGGAAATTTGAGAAATTGCGTGTGGGTGTTGCTGAGTAACAACAACAAAAAAGGCATTGTGTTTGATAGAAATGTCTATAGATACTGGCAGCAGAGTCCCACGTGAAAATGCCCCTAGATATGAGCAAACAGGAGGCTCCATGGTTCAGCCATGTGCTTTGGAGATGGCCAAACCTGGTTTCAAATCCCAGTTCTACCACTTACTAGCCGTGTGACCTTGGGTGAGTTCCTTAACCTTTCTGAGCTCCAGTTTACAAGTTTATTACCGCTTCCCCACCCTGCTCCTCCAGCTTAGTGAGCTACAGCCAAGGCCAGAGTTGTGGTTTGAATGTTATATAATGGGTACATCTGTGTGGGAGCAGCAGGAGGCACCTTCTTGTCACTGGGACCGGATTTAGCCCTGGAGCATTTGTTTGTAACTGCATTGCACATAGCCCTGTGCTGACTTCTAAGGATATCTACCCAGGAAAGCTAACACATTTGATCTTGGTCTTTAGGATTTTCTGATGTGGGTAGAAAGATAAGACACTCATATGAAATAATTAAATAATGATTAAAGATAGTATCTAAGAAAGTATCAATGTTTGGATATTTTCACATTTAAAAAAACATAAAGATTTAAGATATGGATTACTAAAATAGAATTATTTTAGTTAATTAAAAATAATGTATACTTCTGGTATAAAATATCACAGTCAAAAAAGTTATAGTAAAAAAGTAAGTTTCCTTTATACCCCCAAACTGCAGTCTCTCAGTCATCTTCCCTAGAGGTGATCTGTTTCCCAGCTTTTTCTGGATATCCCCACCCCAGAGAGACTACAAATATGCAAAAGTAATACATACAGACTCCCTTTCTTTATATTCATGGGAGCATGCTATAGCTATTGCTTTATATTTTGCTTTTTCCACCTAACAATATATGTTGGAGATTGTTCCATATCAATATATATAGATTAGGGGATGGACACGCTTGAAGCTCTGACTGGGGTGGGACAAGAACAATATATGTAACTTAAACATTTGTACTCCTATAATATGCTGAAATTTAAAAAATTAAAAAAATATATATATCAATATATATAGACCATTTTATTGTGATTTATTAAAAACATACAGTAAAGAATTTTGCAGTGAACACCCATGTACCCACTACCTAGATTTAATAATTAACATTATAGTTTACTTACTTTTTTACATGTGTATTCATATATCCATCCCTTTTATCCATCAATACATCTTATTTTTTGATACATTTTAAAATAAGTTGTGAACATCAGTACACTTCTGCCTAAACATTATGCTTCAGCATGCAGAGAAGTAATTAGAGTTTTATATTTGTTTATAGTTAATTTTTTTCCTTTGAGGTAAAATTTGCCTACAATGAAACACACAGATTTTAGGGGGACAATTGCATGAGTTTTGATAAAGACATATACTTGTGTAACTCAAACTCTAATCAAGATACAAAACATTAGTAACACCCAGAAAGTTTCCTCATATATCTTCACAGTCAATCCCATTTGCAAATATTATTTCTTTATTTCTTTGCATTTCTATTATATACATATATTTTTCTTTAGAGACAGGGTCTCACTTTGTCACCCAGTCTGGGGTGCAGTGGCAGGATTCACAGCTCACTGCAACCTCTAATGTCTCATCTGCACTTAGGCGATCCTCCTGCCTCAGCTTCCCCAGTAGCTGGGACTACAGATTCACACCACTGTAGCCAGCTAATTTTTTTATATTTTGTAGAGACAGGGTCTTTCTATGTTGTCAGGTTGGTCTTAAACTGTCCTCAAGCAGTCTTCCAGCCTTGGCCTCCCAAAGTACTGGGATTGCAGGCATGAGCCATCACACCTGGCCCCATCTATTATATTCTTTCAAAATATATTTTTATATTATAATATGTCATATAGTTAATTGTATTTTATTTTCTAGAACAACTATTAATTTGTTTAGTGACTCTCCAACTGACAACCATTTAGATTTTTAAAGGATTTTCCAATTAATATCTTTCCATAGGTGTCTTTATTCACATGTCAGAAAATTCCTAAAAGTGAAGTTTTTGATGCATACTGCCAAATTGTCCTCTAAAGAAATTGTAACAATTCATATTCCCACTGGCATTGCAGGAGTGCTTGCTTCCTCACACCCTGAGCAGCAGTGAGTTATCAAGCTTGGATCCAATAAATTTTTGTTGTTCACTTGCTGTACAGACACTGGTATAGACAATCATAGATCAGATAGGAATCACACTCTCAAAGAGCTTACGGTCCGGAAGAGGGAAGACGTGTATACAACTGACTGTGAGACAAGGTACAAAGTAACAAATGTTGGGTGGGGCTTACAAAGCGCTACTGGGGTTCAGAGAGGAAACTTAGTGCTGAGAAGGGGGGCGGTCAGGAATGCGTCATGAAGGATAGGGTTTGTTCGCATTCCTTTTGTGTCCATCTCAATATTAGGCATGGAGTAGACAATAAATATTTGTTGTATTATTTATTGGTCATTAGTGAATAGTTGGTACTTTAATGATTCATGATCTTTTGATCCTCCCTCAATTTCCTACTCCCACCCCCCATACCATTTTCCAATCTGGTACTAACTGGAGCCTGCCACACCCTTGGTTGTGGGCTTGGCTAAGGAGGGAGTTGGTCTCATGCAAGCCAAGGGTGTTAGTTTCTCCCAAAGACATTGAAGGAACTCCGTGGGGTGGGATTAAAGGATGAGTAAGGAGCAAGGGTCCAGCTGGCCTCCTAGCCTCCACTCCCCTCTTACCTGGGCGTCTGAGTGTTTACCTTTTTCTCCTTCCACTTTTGCTTGTTCCTGGGAATAGCAGTTGTATAAGGGGCTATGACTCCTCTGAGAAAGAGAATGACAACTCATGGGCCCCAAACTCCTGTCTTCCACTTGGACTCCTGCATCTCTTTTTCACTTCTCTCACTCACTTACTTCCTGTGTCTTTGTTCCATGTGTGAGCATGCTTCGTTTTATTGAACTTCACTTTACTGTGGTTTGCAGGCACTATATTTTTTACAAACTGAAGGTTTGTGGCAACCCTGCATGAGCCCAGTCTATGGATGCCATTTTTCCAACAACAGGTGTTCTCTTTATGTCTCTGTGTCACATTTTGGTAATTCTCACAGTATTTCAAACTTTTGCATTATGTCTGTTATGATGATCTGGGATCAATGATCTTTGATGTTACTATTGTAATTGTTTTGGGGCACCACAAACTGTGTCCATGTGACACAATGAACTTAACTGATAAAGCCTGTTTTGTTCTGACTGCTCCATCTACTGGCCGTTCCCCCATCTCTCTCCCTCTCCTTGGGCATCCCTATTCCCTGAGACCCTATACTGAGACTAGGCCAATTAATAACCCTACTACAATGGCCTCTAAGTGTTCAAGTGAAAGGAAGAGTCTCACGTCTCTTACTTTAAATCAAAAGCTAGTACTGACTAAACTTAATGAGGAAGGCATGTTGAAAGCTGAGATAAGCTCAGCTAAGCCTATCACCCAATGGTTAGCTGAGTTGTGACTACAAAGGAAAATTTCTTGAAGGAAATTGAAAGTGCTACTCCAGTGAGTACACGAATGATAAAGCAAAACAGCCTCATTGCTGACATCGAGAAAGTTTTGCTGTTCTGTATAGATGATCAAACCAGCCACAACTTTCCCTTAAGCCAAAGCCCAATCCAGAGCAAAGTTCTAACTTTTTTCAATTCAGTGAAGACTGAGAGAAGTGACAAAGCTGCGGAAGAAAAGTTTGAAGCTAACAGGTTGGTTTATGAGATTTCAGTAAAGAAGCTGCCTCCATAACATAAAAGTGTAAGGTGAAGCAGCAAGTGCTGATGTAGAAGCTGCAGCAAGTGATCCAGCAGAGCTAGCTAAGATCATTAACGAAGGTGGCTATACTAAACAACAGATTTTCAATGTAGACAAAACAACCTTTTGTAGGAAGAAGATGCCGTCTAGTATTTTTATAGCTATAGAGAAGTCAGTGTCTGGCTTCAAAACGTCAAAGGACAGGCTGACTCTTTTGTTAGGGGTTAATGCACTTGGTGACTTTAAGTTGAAGCCAATACTCACTTATCATTTTGAAAATCCTAGGGCCCTTAAGAATGATACTAAATCTACTCTGCCTGTATTCTATAAATGGAGCATCAAAGCCTGGATGACAGTACATCTGTTTACAACATGGTTTACTGAATCTTTTTTTTTTTTTTTTTTTGAGACAGAGTCTCACTGTGTTGCCTGGGCTAGAGTGCCGTGGCATCAGCCTAGCTCACAGCAACCTCAGACTCCTGGGCTCAAGCAATCCTACTGCCTCAGCCTCCCCAGTAGCTGGGACTACAGGCATGCGCCACCATGCCCGGCTAATTTTTTCTATATATTTTTAGCTGTCCAATTAATTTTTTTCTATTTTTGGTAGAGACGGGGTCTCGCTCTTGTTCAGGCTGGTCTCGAGCTCCTGAGCTCAAACAATCCGCCCGCCTCGGCCTCCCAGAGTGCTAGGATTACAGGCGTGAGCCACCGCGCCCGGCGGTTTACTGAATCTTTTAAGCTCACCATTGAGACCTGTTGCTCAGAAAAAAGATTCTTTCAAAATATTACTGCTCACTGACAATACACCTAGTCACCAAAGAGCCTTGATGGAGATGTACAAGGAGATTAATGTCATTTTCATGCCTGCTAACACAACATCTATTCTGCATTCCATGGAGCAAGGGTGGTTTTGACTTGCAAGTCTTATTATTTAAGAAATACACTTTGCGAGGCTATAGCGGTTACAGAGAATGATTCCTCTGATGGATTTGGGCAAAGTAAACTTAAAACCTTCTGGAAAGGATTCACTATTCTAGATGCCATAAGAATATCCATGAATCATGGGAGGAGGTCAAAATATCATCATTAACAGGAGTTTAAAAGAAGTTGATTTCAACTTTCATGGATGACTTTGAGGGATTCAAGAGTTCAGTGGAGCAAGTAGCTAAAGACGTGGTAAAAACAGCAAAAGGACAAGAATTAGAATCGGAGCCTGAAGATTTGACTGAATTGCTGCAATCTCATGATAAAACCTGAATGGATGAGGAGTTGTTTCTTACAGATGAACAAAGAAAGTGCTTTCTTGAGAAGGAATCTACTCTTGGTGAAGATGCTGTGAACATTGTTGAAATGACAACAAAGGGTTTGGAATATTACATAAACTTAATTGATAAAACAGTGGCAGAGTTTAAGAGGATTGACTCCAATTTTGAAAGAAGTTCTATGGGTAAATTCCTATCAAACAGCACTGAATGCTACAGAGAAATCTTTCATGAAGGGCACAGTCAATCGATGCGGCAAACTTCATTGTTGTCTTATTTGAAGAAATTGCCACAGCCACCCCAACCTTCAGCATCCGCTGGTATACAGTAACGTGCTGTACAGGTGTGTAGCCTAGGACCAATAGGCCATACCGTATAGCCTAGGTGTGTAGTAGGCTATACCACCTAGGTTTCTGTAAGTACTGCACACTCTGTTGTGTTCACACAACAAAGAAATTGTCCAACAATGCATTTCTCAGAATATATCTCCCATTAAGTGCTACATGACTCTGTGTGTGTGTGTGTGTGTGTGTGTGTGTGTATACACATATAATACCATATTTTAAAAATCCATTCATCTGTTGATGGACACTTAGATTGATTCCATATCTTGGCTATTGTGAGTATGCTGCAATGAACACGGGAGTGCAGATATCTCTTTGACATACTGATTTCTTTTGGATATATACTGAGAAGTCGGATTGATGAATCATATGATAGTTCCATTTTTAGTTTTTTGAGAAACCTCTGTCCTACTCTCCATAATGTCTGTACTAATTTATATTCCTACCAACAGTATACAAGGATTCTTTTTTCTCTATATCCTTACCAATACCTGTTATCTTTCATCTTTTTGATAATTGCCATTCTGACAAGATATGAGGTGCTTTCTCATTGTGATTTTAATTTGCACTTCCCTGATGATTAGTAATGTTGAGCATAAGCCTGTTGACCATTTGGTCGTCTTTTAAGAAATGTCTATTCAAGTCCTTTTACCATTTTTAATTGTATTATTTGTTTTCTTGCTATTGAGTTCTTTATATATTTTGGGTTTTTTTTTTTTTTTAGACAAAGTCTTGCTCTGTTGCCTGGGCTAGAGTGCTGTGGCGTCGGCCTAGCTCACAGCAACCTCAAACTCCTGGGCTCAAGCGATCCTTCTGCTTCAGCCTCCCGGGTAGCTGGGACTACAGGTATGCTTCTATATATTTTTAGTTGTCCAGCCAATTTCTTTCTATTTTTAGTGAGACAGGGTCTCACTCTTGCTCAGGCTTCTTTATATATTTTGAATATTAATCCCTTGTCAGATGAATAGTTTGAAAATATTTTCTCCTGTTCTGTGAGTTTAACATGTAAATATCCCAACATATATAAGAGGATAGTATAAAGAGCTCCCTATGCATCCATCACTCAGCTCCAACAATTATCAACATTTTGCCAGTCTTGTTTCTTCTATTCCTTCCCACCTCCCACCTTTTAAAAAGCATCTTATCACTTCTATCCTAAATATTTCAAAATGCAATTCCAACTGATAAGAACTTTTTGTGCACAACCACTCTGCCATTATCACACTTAATGAAATTAACATTAATTCTTTAATATTACCTAATAGTTCATATCATTTTCTTCTATTATATCAAAAATATATTCTTATAGTTTGTACATTCTTTAAAAATCTATTATTAAAAACAATGTAGAAATTTCTCAAAACAATCCAATTAGAAAATGGGCAAAAGACATGAACAGACATTTCCCTGCAGAGATACAGATGGCAAATAGCACATGAAAGTATGTTCTGTTCAACATCTTTCATCACTGGGGAAATGCACATTAAAATAACAATAAGACACCACTACACATCTGTCAGAATGGCTAGAATAAAAAGTAGTGGGGAAAAAATGTGAGGAAACTGGATCACTCATGCATTGCTGGTAGAAAAGTGAAATGGTACAGCTGCTCTGGAAAAGAGTATAACTGTTTCTTACAAAACTAAACGTGCACTTACCATAGGAACCAGAAATTGCACTCCTGGGCACTTACCCCAGACAAATGAAAATTTATGTGCACACAAAAACCTGTATGTGTTTGGAGCAGCTTTACTTGTTATAGCCCCAAACTGGAAACAACTCAAATGTACTTCAATAGGTGAGTGGTTAAACACACTTAGTACATACATACCATGCACTACTATTCATCAATAAAAAGGAACAAACTTTTGATACATGCCAAAACCTTGGCTAGATCTCAAGAGAAATAAATGGAAAGAAAACAAGCAAATCTGATTCCACTTATTTAACAGTCCTGAAATGACAAGATTATATGAAGAACAGATCAGTGATTGCCAGGGGTTAGGGAAGTGGGGAGGAATGAAGGAATGGAGGTGGCTGTGGCTATAAAAGGGTAGCAGGAGGGATCTTTATGCTGGAATCGTTCTGTATCTTAACTGTGGTAGTGGACACAGGAGTCTGCATGTGATAAAATTATGTGGAATCATTAATAACACACGAATGTGTGTAAAACTGCTGAAATCTGAATAAGATGGATGGGTCATATCAATGTCAATTTCCTGATTGTGTTATTATACTATAGTTATGTATGATGTTACCATGGGGGAAAGTGTGTGAAGAGCATATGGAATCTCTCTGTATTATGTCTTACAAGGAGGATATATAAAACACTAGAGTTGGAATGAGAGCAAGAAGGAGGGGACTCTTCAGTTTTCACTTGTCTTGCTTTCACTGTTTTTATTTGACTTTATCATATGCATGCATTTTTTAAAATTACTACTTGTGTTTAGTGCTGTAAAAACAAATCACTTCTAGAAACTTTACCTAAGAAAATATATACATAACAAGGTTGTTTGGGAAGCATAAAGCTTGCTATTTTAATTATAATGCAAGAAAGAGGCTCAGTATTGAATTCTGAATATTGGGATAATTGAGAATTTCATATTCCATTACAACTATTGGTCAGAAGGGGATAGAGGTAGATACTAAGAATAAGTATGAAGCCCTCCTTGGATTAGAAGAAAAGAATATTCCTCTATTAACAAACATACAGTTGCTTTCCAGGCCTTTCCCCTTTCTTGTTTTGGATTCTATTTGGTAGGGCTTCAGAAATTATAATCTGGACCATGAGCGTAAGGATTAGTCTAGAAATTGCGTAGTTCCTCCAGAGAAGATTAAAGTTAGCCATTGGACTAGGAAAATAGGAGGACAAAGTCTTTAAAAGAAAATTGGGCAAAATGGGGAACTATGCATCTACCACACGACATTATCCCACTTATGCCCTGGAGAAGACTCATGATTAAGTTAAGCAATTAATACATTTAGAAAACAATGGGAAGAGTGCACAATTGTACCACAATGTAAACGTACAAAACTATTTTTTTCATTTAAATATTTTTTTGTTTACCAGAATGTGATTAAAAAAATGAAAATTTAAAAAAGTATACAAAGAAAATGGATTTTGATATATTTTATTTGAGAATATATTAATGTCCTCTGTACCATATTTTTATACATCAAGACATATTGAAATCATACTATATAGTTTTGTCTTTTTCTGATCAATATTATATCCTAGGAACTTCCAATGTTCTTAAAAACTCTTCACAAATATAATTTTTGATGGCTA
Organism: Propithecus coquereli; assembly: GCF_000956105.1. Lineage (NCBI taxonomy): Eukaryota > Metazoa > Chordata > Mammalia > Primates > Indriidae > Propithecus > Propithecus coquereli. The sequence goes on from NW_012148997.1 coordinate 2,020,298, forward strand.
TGAAACATCACTTACTGAATATACCATAATTTATTCAAGTATTCTCCTGCTGTTAGATGTTCCGGTTGTTCACAATTTTTGATATCAATAAACAGTGCTGAGATGAGCATCTTTATTCATAAAGCTGTCTCCACTCACAATGTTCTGGGCAGCTTTGATTTACAGGAATTACATTTTGTTTTAATTCGTTCTTATGTTTTTTTAAATATTGGACATCTTTCCATATTTTTATTTTATATTAGCTATACATGTCATGAAACTCCTTTGAAGAGGGGAGTACTAATTTGGAGATGTACTTTTGACATCACTTCACAGATAAGTCTGGTGAAGATGATTTTATCCTGGAGGATGCTGGAGTCATGGGAAAGGAGAGAGGAGGGTGATAGAAAGCAATGGGGGATGAAAGGGGAAAATGGAACATGAGAAGAGAAAGGGCCAGTGTGAGGGATGGAAGTGAAGATGACATCTACTTCCAAAGCCCCTCTACTCTATCTAAGGCTCTGCATTTGGTTCCCAACAGGTGTCCAGGTGTGGTTTTAGCTTCCAAATAAGGAGTATTCTCAAAGAAGTCAAAATACTATTGAAACTCAGGGGATTCTAATTATTGCACAGTGGGCACAGAACCAGTGACTTCGGGTCACTAGTTGGAGGGATGGGAAAGCTCTAGGGATGTGAGAGGGAACAGGGGTTGTCCTAGTCCAGGGAGAGAAGCCTCGGGGTTTTCTCAGGGTCTCCTGCGCAACTTCTTCAGGCCACGCTCACTCCAGCCGGACTCTCTGCACTGCCTTGCCTTGGTTCTGCTGGTCCGTGTAGCTAGACCTGGTTTAAATGTCTGGGCACAAGCTCAGCCATACTCTAGTCTCCTCGCTGTTCACTCCCACTGGGCCTGAGGTCCCAGCCCTGTCTCAGTCACCATGGCTGGTCAGAAGACAGCAAATGCCAAACTAGTTACTTGCAGAGTCCATATGGCTTAGTTTTCTGTCCCTAACAGAGAAACCAAGGGGGAGACTATTTATTTTTATGTAAGAAAAGGGGGGACTATTCTTGCTCCTTCTGCACAAGCTGCCCAAGGCCAGCTGTGTGGCTGGGCTGGCTGGAAGTACAGGAAGAGTTCTTCTTCCCCAACCCCTCGAATGGGCATGATGTGTGCATAGGCATGAGAATATGCCAACAACCCCAGGACAGACACAGACCCAGAAATGTTTGCTTAATGGCATTAGGTTTATTTTATTTGGTGGGACAGCAGAATTTAGGGATCTCTGAAAGGCACATAAGTACAGGCAGCCACAAGCCTAGCGGTGGACCCCTGCGCAGCATCCCTGGGGGCAGGGGAAGACAGAGGATGCCCCCACCAGGTAGAGAAACCTGAGCCCCAGTGTCCTGTTGTGTGTGGGGGAGGAAACGGGGCGTTAAGCAGATGGCCTGCTTTTTTTATACCAATAGTTTACTTCCTCCGGGAAATCTTAAATTCTGGCATTCACGGCTGGAGGAACAGGGCCCATCCACTTCTCTCCTGGATGAAGACAATCACACACTCTACACACTGATCTCAGGTGTGTTGGCAGCAGAAGTTAGCCCCACAAGTCCCCAGGAATTTTCTAGAAAGATCCTTCTTGGCTTCAAGGTACAGAAGGTTTCCTTCTCTCCTATGGGGGTGAAGGCGGCCCCTCCCCATTCAAACTTGAGCAGCACTATCTGTATCAGGCTCTGTTGTTGGAAGTGCCAAGAATATTTTTTGCTCTGAACCCCTCCTTCTGGTCAGTTGATATAATGGAGGTGGGGCTGGGGTCAAAGGCAGCCCAGCATTGAACCTTTAACTTACCCAGCAGGTACGCCAGCAACTCCATCCGGTCAGAGCCAAATAACATGTGAGGTTGGCCATCCACATGGACCACAGTGATGGGTAGCCCAAAGGCCTGGAGAAACCAGTTACAGTGCAGGGAGGAAGGGGATGGAACAGGTATTTGTCAGGTTGGTGTTGAAGGCTTTGACAAGTTGGGGTCACAGAAGCAAAGTAGCCAAAGAGGCGTTTGATAAGAGGCCCCATGGCCCCAGGTGCCTTCTCTGTTTCTAACCCTCAGATGCTCTCTTTTCTCTCACCATCAATCTCTTTCCCTTCCATCCCTTGAGCTCAGGCAAAGGAAGGGAGACGATGAGGGTTGTCTCAAGAGTGTCAGGGAAGAATCATGATGGGGAGGAGGTTTTGGACAGGAGCGTGGGGACCCACGCCCAGAGATTCTCAGTCTCTGCCTCGAGGACAGGGGCTAGGAAGAGTTGCTCACCCCGTATTTGCAGGCTGCCTCGGTGGTCTCCTTGAGCTGGTTCTTCACCTTTGGTGTTGAAATCTTTTCCAAAATTCCTTGGGCTTGTTCTGCAGACATACCAGCCTTCTCTGCAGCCTAAAGGGGTGTGGGGGGAACACAACTGTGTCTGCACTGTGGGAGGTGGGCTCTCATGAGAAAACTCTGATTTTTTTATTTTCTGCCCCCAAGATTTCCTGGCAATGACTTTACCCACCCACAAGTGGGGATCTCTCCTTGCCAAGAGGAATAGTTTCCTTTCTCCCAATTCTTAAGATGGGTGAAAAGAGCAGGTGGCACAGAGTCAGTCACAGAAATTAATGCCATGGGATATCTTAGAGTCCAGCTAGCCAGACCTCTTCATTTCACAAATGAGGAGCCTGAAGTCTAGAGGTGCTGTATTACTTTCTCAGAGTTACAGAGCTCGTTAGTAGCAGAGCCAATTAAGTCCCTAGAATTCAAGTCTGGGGCTCTTTCCTTCCTACTTCTCAGAATTTCTGAATATCTTGTGCTTTATTTGAACCAAGAGATGGGTTCTAATTCCTATACAATTTCCTAAGGACTTAGGAACAACATACATGGCTGCAGCCACCTACCTGGCTTCCAGACAAGCATAAAGGCTTCAGTTTGCATTATGCTGTTGTTTGGGATCTGTGGTTCTCAAACTTGGCTGCACATTTGAATCTCCTGGGGAGCTTTAAAAAAATCTCCATGTGCAGGGTTTTGGGGGGATGGGGAGGTTAGCACCAAGGTGCTCCAGGTAATTTTAATGTACAGCTATGTTTGATAACCACTGCAACTTGACCTCCTACACCTGAAGCAGGACTCATGAAGTCATGCAGTCCATCTTAAGGAGGCACTGTCTTTGACTTTGCTAAATTAGAGAATTGTGTTCCAGATCAAATGTTTAACAATAGGGAAATGGTTAAGTAAAAAAAAAATAAGTCCACTAAATGGAAATGCTATGTGGAAATGAAGAACTATACTTTCAAAGAGTTAAAAATGACATGGAAAATAACTGTTAAATATTACGTAAACAAGTTAGCCAGGCATGGTGGCACATGCCTGTAGTCCCAGATACTCGGGAGGCTGAGGCAGGAGGATCACTTGAGCCCAGGAGTCTGAGGTTGCTGTGAGCTAGGCCGACCCCACGGCACTCTAGCCCCAGCAACAGAGTGAGACTCTGTCTCACAAAAAAAAAAAAAAAAATTAAGTAAAAGAGCAAAATAAAAATCATGCATACACTTTGTAGGAATAAAGATGCTAGACGATATATTGGCTGTTCTTTATACATTTAACTTTTGTGTGACTTGTTATTTTATATATTAAATTTGAATATGCCTCAACAATGTTTTTGGTAAACTGGAGGGAAAATCTTGTTTTGAATTTCCTGATTTAATCCTGAAGAAAAACTTAACTTTTTATACCTCTGTCTAAGGTTGGCTGGTCAATGTTTTGAATTATTTCTATTTGTTCTGATGCAGACTTCTGTATAATTCTGGCATTAGTCAGTTACTTTTTTGTTGTTGTTTTTGTAAAGCTTCTTTTTAAAAGGCTCCTGCGTTCCACTCTGGATGTGTTGGTAGGGTTTGTGTTGGAGTCCTTGGAGACTTGCGAATACTCTGTTCCTCCCCATCTGGGGGTTCTAACACTTACTATCTTTCTCCCATTGACTTTTTTCATGAAATAAATTCTACCCGTGTATTGTTCCTTTTGTACTTCCCCTTTCAATCATAAGATATTCTTTTGAGAATCCTCTTTGTTCCAACTTTTCAGTAATTTGTCCCCTCAAAAACAGGCATGCTTTTCCCTCAAATAACTATGACCTTTTCCGCGCAATAAAAAAACGACTGTCCCCTTCACCCGCAAACGCCAACGGTCCTCAGATTCTCCGTGAGCGCAGTGGGTGCGGAGCCAGGACACTCACCGCTAGGATGCTCTGGGGCTCCGTGATGTCCTCATCCTGGGAGGGAGAGAACGCTCAGCAGGAAGGGGGTGGCCAGGAGAGGGATGTACCAGAGAAGGATAGCAGTAGGTCAGTGAATGACAGGGGAGGGCAGGATGATGGCTCTGGAAGGGGGTCTGCGGAGGGTCAGAAAGTCACCCAGGGTCCTCCCAGAGGATTCCCAGAGCCCCGCCCTCACCCGTGACCAGACGCGCATCCACAGCTCCCGGGACACTTTCTCCAGCATCTCCGGGTGCTCCAAGCTCAGGGCGGTGAGGAAACGCATGGCGGACAGACTTCCTGTGGGGCGGAGGCAAGCCCAATGGAGGACCAGTTCTTCCTTGCTTCTGACATCCCTAGAGCTCAATCGCCCTCAGCCTGTCTCCTGTTTTTCACAGCCGAGTTGCGATTTGCCTGCTCTTCCTCCCTTCCTTGCCCGGCCACCTTCAGCTCCCTCAGCTCTGACCCTGAGGTGTCCCAAGGCGATGCTTCATTTCCGTTAGGCTTCTTTGCTCTCCACTGGACACCACACCTGCTTCCCACTCTCTTTACCTTTTTCAAGGATCGTAGAGAAGAAATCCTTGGGGAACTCGATGGGAACCTGGAAATGCTGTCTCAGGAGCTTAATGTCCTCTCTCAGGTATTGCCCTTTGCGGGGAAGCATAGCTGGCGGCTTGTTTCCTGCAAGTGGAAGGTGGACACGCTAGTGAGAGAAGACCTAAGCGTCCCGGGTCTTGAGCAGAGGGCAACTTACTAGCTGCCGGTGCCAATATAAAGACCCAGCTGAGGACAGCTCCCCCGGGCCATTGAAATCATCACACCCCGCTCCCTGCAGCAAACACCTCTCCCTCTGTACCGCTGTCTTTCATGATCCCCCCTAAGAGGCTCGGCCGCAACTGCAGCTTGATGTTCCAGATGTTCTGATACCGGCACAGGACCTGCCAGGGCAGAGGTGAAGAACAAGAGTCAGGGTGAAGAAGACAAAGTGAAACGGCTGAGGAAAAGGGAAGAGCAGTTTCATGGCAAGAAACTAGCCAGAGGCTCTAACGCAGAGTAGATGAGGACATCCTAAATTGTTTGGTTGGAAATGGTAAAACTCTCTCCATTTCTATAACTTGATTCCAGGATTTTTGCTCCAGTGGATGGTTTCCATTCTGTTCTACACCCCGCCCCCCGATTGCCATCAGGGGGCTAAGAGGTGGCTGTGCCATGGATTTCTCCTAGAGTTTTTGGAGTTGCCCCCTGCTCTTCTCAACCACCGCGGGAAAACTACTGTCCTAGGATATAAAGGCTCGATAAACTTTATCCCGTTTAAAAGCACACAAAGTGACCTTCAGCCCTGGCGCGCGCTTTGCTTATCCTAACTCCGTGGGCAGCGCCAGGAATCTCACGGGCTCTATGTCCCTGTGCCCAGCGCTTGCTCTTCCCTCTGCCCTCAACCCCCAGGCCCCGCCGAGGCGGCTCCCCCAGCGTCACCTCGAAGCCCAGCCAGGAATAGGGGGACAGCACGTCATAGAAGAGCTCCAGGGTGCGCGGTACGGGCCCCATGGTGCAGCGCTCGGGTGGCAATGACGAAGCAAGCTTGGATCCGCAAGAGCGGCGACGCTACTTCCTTTCTTGCAGCGTCGCAGGCACCGCCCCGCGCCCCGCCTCCGCCCCCGCCTCCGTCCCCGCCCCGCAACCTTGGCCGGGAGACCTGCGCTGGGGCCAGGGTGAGGAGAGGAGGGTTCCCTGGGGAGCGCGCAGGCGTGGAACGCGGAGCGCCGCGCACCTCGGGGTCACTACCCTGCTCTGGGTGGAGTCTGGGGCGAAGCTCGTGGTCTGCCATGCTTGCAGTGCCTGCCACTTAGCTGTGCGCCTTTGACAAGCCTCTCGACTTTTCCGAACCTCAGTTTCCTTAGGCGGTATGCAAATGGGGGATACCTAATAATAACCCCTGCCTCACGTCGAGTTGTGAGGAATGAGGGGGCTCCAATAAATGTTAGCTCTTATTATGTTGTTTGGTAGTTGCTTGAACCTCGGACTGGAGCAGAGTAAGAAGTTCCAACAGGACACGTTTTCTTGTGCTCGCTTTCTCAAGATTAGCACAATGCCTGAAAAATATTTGACAATTAACACATTGAGTGAGTGAGAGAAAGCAGAACAGGTGGGGGATGGGGAGTCCTCAATGCAGCGAAAGTTGTGGGGTTTAATGCGGGAGGATCTGCCCTATTTGCATTTGCAAATAGGTAAGTCATATTGGCTTATATTGGGATTATATTTACTGCAAAGAAACAGAATTTTTTAAAAATTCCATTTAATGTTATTAAAATTATTTTTAACATTACTAATTTTATAAATTGGAAGACACATAATAGAAATTCCTTGGGGAAACAACTCTGGGCTATCAAGAACGCAAAGAGATAAGGTAAACCTCTCCCTGGGTAGAGCATACAAAATGGAATGAGAAATGCTGTTGTCTTCAACCACTTGCAAAGTAAACTGCTAGGTCAACATTCACTGAAACTGAGCAGTTATACTTTTGTTTTTCTTCAGTAATAATAATTTAAAAGTGTCCAAGAGCTAATTCAGCATGGTAATATAAGATTTTATTTTTAAAGTAGATAATCATTTATTTTTAAAAACCTTTATATTTGGAAATAATTTTGTGAACTAAAATAAAATTTTAAGATTCACCCCCCTACCAGCTGACTGAATGGACCTCCTGGTGGCCAAAGGAATATACTAAAACTAAATTGCCTGCCAGGAGGCAGGAGGTCAGACATGCCTTATCATGCCCCCCTCCCTTTTTGGGGACATCCTTTATAACCCATCAACAGGCCTAAGGATATGCAAGGCAAACCTGCGGATGGCTTATCTCTGATAAACAGCTCCTTATGTTGAAACATTCCAAGCCTTTAGACAAAACTTCGTGTCTTTAACCAATTACAAGCCAAAGAATCTTTAAACCCACCTCTAACCTGTAAGCCCCTGCTTCGAGATGACCCACCTTTTGGGGGCAAACCAATGTATGCCTCCCACGTATTGATTTATAACTTTACCTGTAACCCCCTGTCTCCCTGAAATGTATAAAACCAAACTATAACCCAGCCACACAGAGTCCACTGCTCAAGGCCTCTTAGGCGTGGCTCTGGGTCATGGTCCTCAAATTTGGCTCAGAGTAAATCTGTTTAAAATTATTTTACAGAGTTTGGTCTTTTTTTCCATTGACAATTTTAAGGTTATAGAAGAGTTGTAAAGATAGTATAGTTTCTGATTACGCTTCACACAGCTTCCCCTAATGTGAACATCTTACATGAACATGGTATAATAATCAAAACCAATACATTAACATTAGTATATTACTATTAATTAAATCACAGACTTTATTCAGATTTCACCAGTTTTTCCACTAATGTCTTTTTACTGTTCCAGAATCCAATCCAGCATACCACATAGCATTTATTAATAGTTGTCCTGTCTCTTTAGTCTCCTGTCTATGCAAGTTTCTTGACCTTTTCTTGTGTTTCATGACCTTGACACTTGTGAAAAGTATTGATCAGCTATTTTGCAGAATGTCCCTCCATTCGAGTTTGTCTAATGTCTTCTTAGAATTAGACTGGAGTTAGAATTTTTTGTAGGATGCCACAGAGGTGAAGTGCCCTTCTCCTCGCATCATGTCAAAGGGTACATGATATCAATATGAGTAATCACTGGTGATGTTAACCTTGATCACCTGGTTAAGGTGGAGCAACTGTCAAGTTTCTCTACTGTAAAATAATCATTTTCCCCTTTCCATACTCTGTTCCTTGGAAGGGAGTCACTAAGTGAAGCCTATACTGGCGGTGAGTGTGAGGATTGGGTAGACTAACTCTACCTCCTGGAGGGAAGAATATTAAAGAATTTGTTGACATATGTTAAAATCACCATTAATAATTATTAATTAATAGTTGGGGGAGATACTTTGAGGCTATGCAAATATACTGTTGCTCCTTAAACTTTCACCCATCAATTTTATCATCCATCAGTGGATCTTGCCTGCAGCAATTATTACTGTGGTGTTCTCCTGGTGATTTTCTACTTCCCTCATTTCTTTATGTTTATTAAATGGAATTCTTCTAACAGGAATATTAACCCTTATTTCCATTTATTTATTTATTCCATCGGTTATTTATATCCATATGGACTCATTGTTTTAAGAATCATAGAATTGTAAAACACTGATCTGAGTTTCTGTACTCTGCCTTCATACACTATGATGATGATAATGATGATGATGATGATGATGATGTTGGCCCCTGTTGTAAATAATAGGAGTGGGAACAACAACAAAAATATATATACTTAGGACACACAATGGACAGCTAAAAAAAAAAGAACAAAAGAAAATAAAAAAGTAAAAAATATATATATACTTCTCTGTTATTATCTTTATATGGCTGAGAGGGGTATTAAGTGTTAAAAAAAAAAACTTCAGACAAATTAAATTTAAGAGAGTTTTTTGATCAAAGAGCAATTCATGAATCAGTCATCACTCAGAACCAGAAGAGATCCAGAAAGCTCTGCCAGAGCTCTGCAGTGAATAGACAAACCAGGGAAATAAAGTACAGAGATAGCTTGATCAGTTACAGCTAGATGTTTTGCTTTATTTGGATGTGGTCTGATCAGTTGACTGCCTGTGTGGTTGGCTTGGCTGATACCTAGCTATCTGTTATGAAAAATTAGACTCCTAAGTTGAGTTTCAGTTTGTGTACTAAGTTAGGTTGCAGTTTCTTTCGTAGGAACTCAAAATATGGAGACAGCCGCAGGCCAATGGCTTCCTGCTTATTTAATTTAACAGTGGATACTTATTAAAGCTGTTGAAATAAGAAATAGTGGTGTAAATAAATCATTTAAAGTAGCCAAAGTACCCGATAGAAGAACTACACGTGATATAATTATCAAACATTGGAGGAGGCAGAGAAGGGGTGGAGGATGTAAACCAAATTTCCATCTTCCATAGATGAGCCAATGATATTGTCTACATTTGAAACCTCAATAGAGATTTAATTATGTAATTTGTAATTAAATAATTGATACAAGAAATGCTTTAGATAAGTTGCCTTTTCAAATCAGTAAAAGATGGATTATTCAATAAATGATATTGAGACAACTGGGAAGTTTAAATAAAATGCAATTGAACCCATACCTCAGACCTTGCACATGGCACATCTCTAAATGGATCGCATATTTTTTTTTTTTTTTTTTTTTGAGACAGAGTCTCACTCTTTTTCCCAGGCTAGAGTGAGTGCCATGGTGTCGGCCTAGCTCACAGCAACCTCAAACTCCTGGGCTGAAGCAATCCTCCTGCCTCAGCCTCCCGAGTAGCTGGGACTACAGGCATGCGCCATCATGCCCGGCTAATTTTTCTGTATATTTTTAGTTGTCCCATTAATTTCTTTCTATTTTTAGTAGAGATGGGGTCTCGCTCTTGCTCAGGCTGGTTTCGAACTCCTGAGCTCAAACAATCTGCCCGCCTTGGCCTCCCAGAGAGCTAGGATTACAGGCGTGAGCCACCGCGCCCGGCCGATCGCATATTTTAATGTTAGAAAAAAAACTAATCAAGTACCTGAGGAACTTATGGAAAAATTTTTTAAAAATCTGGATGTAGAGATAGCGTTGCTAACTCTACTACTAAATGGAGAAACCTTGGAAGTCTGATAAATTCAATTACAAAAAAAAAAAATCTGCTTAGCAAAATCCAATAAATGGAAAGCATAACTGGGAAAAAATATCTGTCCTCCTTTCACAGTAAAAAAGCTCATTTTTATTATCCTAATGTAGAAAATGCTAAAAATCAATATATTAAAAGAATAGATTCACAATGGAAAAATAGGAAAAATGAACAGAACATTCACAGAAATGGACATAGAGATGGCTCTCAAACATTAAAAAAGCTGCCTGTATATACTTACAATAATTGCCGGTTAAAGCTATACTATAATATACTTTGGTCCATCGAGTTGACAGAGATCAACAAGTTTGATGACTCGATGTTGGCAGGGATTCATGGAAAGTCAACCTCTTACATAACCAGTGGGAGTGTAAATTGGTTCAACCTCTGGGGAAGAAAGTTTACTCTTGTATCTTTCTGCTCTACAAATGCACAAACCCTTTGACACAGCATTTTTAAGAATTTATATTATAAATATGGTTGCCATATGTGATGTTCTATGAGGTTATTTATTATATTGTTATTTTTAATTGATAAATTATAATTGTATATATTTATGGGTACAATGTGATGTTTTGATATAGATGTACAATGTGGAATGATTAAATCAAGTTAATTAACATATCCATCACCTCACTTATCATTTTTTGTGGTGAGATTTGAAATTTACTCTTAGCAATTTTGAAATACATGATACATTACTATTAACTGTAGTCGCCATGCTGCACAATGGACCTCAAAAACTTATTCTGTCTAACTGAAACTTTGTACTCTTTTTACAGTATCTCCCACTGCCCTCCTGTAATGCATCCCCTCCTGTAGTGAATTCTTATAATTTTATGTTGCCTTGGCATTAATTTTGAATATAGGCTTAACTTTCTCATACCAAAAGCAGAGCTCAGTCACCTTTGACACAGTTTCCAGTTATTCACCACATCCAAATGGCTCCAGCCAGTGGCCAGAGATAAGAACTTAGAGCCATCTCTCCCAACTAGCAGACTGGGCTCTCCACTTTCCTGCTGCTTTTTTTAAACAGGACATTCAGGCATTTGCCAGTGAACTTAAAGTGACCCACACTTTATACTGCTAGTTGCCTTGTGTTTTCTCTCTCTTTGCCTACCTTTATTCCTGCCTTGCATAACCCAAGGACAAAGGACTGCCCTCTTGACTCATGACACCCTCCTTGCCCAGGATCTGTCAATGAAAATCTTTGAACTCGTTTCCTGTTGTGGTGGTGTATTGAATTTGCACCTTCCATCTGAAGAAGTAGCAGATGCCCCAGGCTGGGTACACCCGCTTCCCCCTAACCCATGAGATGTGAGGAGAATACAAGGTTGGGCCCCCAGCACCAGAGTGATTGGCAGACAGGGATAAATTGAACATGGGTAAGATTAGGGTCACAGGGGCATCTGCCAGTACAAAAGGGAGACCTTCTGTGTGAGGGACCCCTTGGTTGCAGGCTGAACAACTAGCCATTAGGTCATCCACAAGTAAAATAAATATCCCATGACAAGCACACTGTAAGTACCCACATCTAGTTTCCCTTCATTTCCCTTAGGGCAGGGTTACTACCCACGCTGTTATTGGAACATCTCCATACTGTTTTCCATGATGACTGTACTAATTTACATTCCCACCAACAGTGTACAAGGGTTCTCTTTTCTCCATATCCTCACCAATACTTATCTTTTTGATAATAGGCATTCTAAGGTGTGAGGTGCTATCTCACTGTTTTTAATTTATATCTCCCTAATGATTAGTCATGTTGATCATTTTTTTTTACATCTGTTAGCCATTTGTATGTCTTATTTTGAGAAATAATCTGTTCAGATTGCCTATTTTAAAATCAGGCTATTTGTTTTCCTGCCATTGAGTTGTTTGAGTTCCTTATATGTTTTGGATATTAACCCCTTATGAGATGTGTGATTTGCAGATATTTTCTCCCATTTTGTAAGTTGTCTTTTCACTCTATTAATTGTTTCCTTTGCTGTGCAAAATCTTTTTAGTTTGATGCAATCTCATTTATCTATTTTTGCTTGTGTTTCTCATGCTTTGGGGGCCATATCCAAAAAAATCATTACCCAAACCAACATCATGGAAATTTTCCCCTATGTCTTCTTCTAGTAGTTTTACAATTTCAGGTCTTATACTTAAGTCTTTAATCCATTTTGTGTTGATTTTTTTATATGGTATGAGATAAAAATCCAATTTCATTCTTCCACTTGTGAATATCCTGTTTCCCAACATCATCTATTGGAGAAACTGTCCTTTCTCTATGGTGTGTTCTTGGCACCTTTATCAAAAAGCAGTTTTCAGGCCTTTATCAAAAAGTCCCAAAATAATAAACGTTGGCGTGGATGCAGAGAGATAGGAACACTCATGCCCTGTTGGTGGGATTGCAAACTAGTGCAACCTCTGTGGAAAGCAATATGGAGATATCTTAAAGAGATACAAGTAGAA
>NW_012148997.1:2033235-2064250 GCF_000956105.1 Propithecus coquereli
CATAACATGCTGAAATAAAAAAAAAAAAAGCAGTTTTCAGCCAGGCATGGTGCTGTGTGCCTGTAGTCACAGCTACTGAGGAGGCTAAAGTGGGAGGATCACTTGAGCCCAGGACTTTAAGGCCAGACTGCACAACATAATAAGACCCTATCTCTCTAAAAAAAAATGGTAATTGTCTCTTGTCTCTAAATACATTACATGTGCTTATTTCTGGGCTCTCTATCCTATTTCATTGGTCAATATGTCTGTTTTTAGGCCAATATTATGTTCTTTTGATTACTATAGGTTTGTAGTATATTTTGATGTCAGCTAGTGTGATGCCTATAGCTTTACTTTTTTGCTCAAGATTGTTTTGGCTATTGGGGTTCCTTTATAGTTCCACACAAATTTAAAGATTGTTTTTCTATTTCTTTGAAAAGTGACACTGGAATTTTGATAGAGATTGCATTGAATCTGTAGATAGCTTTGGGTAGTATGGGCATTTTCACAATATTAATTTTTTCAATCTGTGAGCATAGGATAACTTTCCATTATTTGTATCTTCTTCAGTTTTTCATTAGTATTTTATAGTTTTCAGTATGCAGATCTTTCACCTTATTTAACCAATTTTAACCATTTACACTTAAGTATTTGTTGCTGATGCCATTGTTGCTATTGTAAATGGGACTGTCGTCTTAATTTCTTTTTCAGATAGTTCATTGTTAGTACACAGGAACACTACCGATTTTTGTATATTAATTTTGTATCCTGCAACTTTACTGAATTTGTTTATCAATTCTAAAGGTTTTTTTGGTGGAATCTTTAGGGTTTTCTATATGTAAGATTATACCATTGACAAACAGAGACAATTTTACTTCTTCCTTTGCTGTTAGGATGCCCTTTATTTTTTTTTTCTCTTAGCTAATTGCTCTAGCAGGGACTTCCAGTACTATGTTGAAAAGAAGTGGTGAGAGTAGGCATCCTTGTCTTCTTCCTGATCTTAGAGAAAAATATTTCAGCTTTTCACCATTGAATATGATGTTAGCTGTGGGCTTGTCCTACATGGCCTTTATTGTGTGGTATATTCCTTCTATACTGGTTGATAGTTTTTATTATGGGGCTGCTGGCCGTGCCCTGTGTTCAGGCAAAGTTGCTGGCTGGGCTGTGCAATCACATCTGATTGAGCAGGGTTGCAGGCTGTATTTCCTGGATGGCTGGTACTGCTGTTTGGAATCTTTCATTGGGAAAAGCTTCAGGCTTGGTTTTGAGACCAGGTCGAGGCATCTCTGGGGTCGCTGCTTGGCCACTTGGGATGAGCATGGCCAGAGGCTAAGTTCCACAGATATGTACAGTGTTGGGCTAGTCTCCCTGCCCAGGCCTGGAAAGAGCCTTAGGTCAGGCGCTGATTCTGGGCAGGGTCACTGCCTGACCACTAGGTTGTATGCAGCCAGACATTCTGATCTGCAGATATGTGTGGACATGGGCTTGTTTTCCTATGAGGTTATACATTACAGCATTTTAAAAAAATACTAATAACAACAGATTGGAAACAGAATGTTCACCATTATGGGACTAATTCAATATGTCAATATTTAGAATGTTTTGCAACTTTATGAAGAATTTGGAAGCTTTTTTTTTACAGTAATATTGGGTGATATCCTATATATAAACAAGTGAAAAAACCAAAATGTAAAACAGTACATATTATTATTATTTGAAAGGGTTGAAATAATCTATAAGTGTGTGAGTACATGTACACATATATGCTTCTTGCTATTGTTGAATGGAGAGACAAAGAACTGACAAAATTGTTTGTTTCTGAGGAGGAAAGCTAGGTGACTGAGCAACAGGGTAGGAGGGAGAATTTTGTTGTACATAACATTTAATACATTTTTATTTTTGACCCTGTGAGTAAATTATCTACACAGAAAGAAAGACCGACATAAAGGAAGGAAGAAAGGAGGAATAGGGATAGGGAAGGATGGAGGCAAGGAGGAAGGAAGAAAAGGTAATGAAGGAAGAAAGTTGCCCTTAGGTACTTGAACTGGCAGAAGAGGGAGGGGATTAGAAGAAGAGTGTTATTATTTGTGATTTATTATCATTTGTATATTTTACTTTGCTTTAAGGAAAATGCCAATTATGAAGGCCATTTAGCAACACGTATGACAAGATATAATATTTGTCAAGACACACTGAGTATTTACGTCACTGGTTCTCAATGCCTGACATTTTCCTAAGGATTTCCCAAAGGTTATGTGAAATTCTGTGTGCTAGCTTTCTCACTTAAGAAAACATACCAAAATGTAAGAGAGTGAAGTTGACATTATTATAAATCTAATCTTGTATATGTTATGCTATATAAAAAGAGATAAACGTTGGCAAACTGGGGTACTTTAAATATGATTAATAAAAAATTTAGGTGGAAAATCCCACATTTTGTCAGGACATAGCAATGTGACAATATCGAAGCTGAGAACAGCTAATATATGTTTTAATTATACCCCTATAAAATATGTATGCACATGCACAAAAACAAAAGAAAATGAAAAAATGAAAATAGCTATACTAGATATCATGTACAACTTATCTTAATTTCTCAGACTCTCTTTAAGGCCTTGATAATGTTTTGCTTTCCTTCCTTCCTTCCTTCCTTCCTTCTTCCTTCCTTCCTTCCTTTCTTTCCAGCTTTAGTGAGGTATAACTGACAAATAAACTGTTCATATTTAAAATGTATACCTTGATAAGTTTTGACATGTATATACACCTGTGAAATTGTCACCACAATCAAGATAGTGAACATTTACCCCAGCCCCAAAAGTTTCCTTGTGACCCTTGGCAATCACTTTCAGAGTCATTGTATTGTGCTGTCACCGTTGGGAGGCAGACTTGCAGATTAGAGTCGAGGAGCTTCATTAGGGTTTGATTTTATGATCACCACCAGTGAGAAGGAAGAGACAGGAAAGGGAGGGAAGAAGAGGGAAGGGGAGAGGGTCAAGCTGAGGGGGAAGCTGGGTTGTGATGCATGGTGTTTTCTTAAGAAAGGCGTCAAGTGACCCCACAAGGACTTCTGAAGCTGGATGGCCCTTCAGAGTTGTTGTGAGTTCGGGTGAGTTGGCTGGGCCTTTGCAGCTATCTTGGGGCAGTCACAGGACATGTGCTGCCCTGGGAAGGGGCCTGACCTTGGTCAAGGTGACTCTCCAGCTGAGGGCTGTCCTCTGACAGCGCCCCACTGGCTCGGGTTTATGTCTGAAGGGGACCTGTGCAGAGCATCACAGTGCCCCCTGATGTAATAATCCTGATACTTCTCCCATCCTGAGCAGTTCTTTAAAAGTAATGTTGTTAAACAAGGTTCAAATGTGGGAAGGGAAGGGATATGGAAATTTTTTTCACAGACTTTTTTTTTTTAGAATTTGAAAAGACAGTGAGAACAATCCTTAAATTCAGGTCAAAAAAAGGATTCATTTGTTCATTAGTTCACACTTTCATTCATTCCACTAGTGCAAGATTTCTCAGTCTCAGCACTATTAACACATTAGACTGGATGATTCTTTGTTGGGTGGGGCCGTTGTGTTTATTGTAGGATGTTTTTACAGCATCTGTGGCCTCTCCCCACTGGATGCCAATAGCAACTCCCGGCACTCCAGTCATGACAATCAAATATTATGCTAAGTGAAAGAAGGCAGAGGCAAAGGACTGCATATGAAGTGATTTTATTTATAGGAAATTTCCATAAAAGAAAGAAGGGAGATCAGTGGTTTCTCCTGAGGCTGGCAGTAGGAGTGAAAATTGACTGAAAATTGATACAAGGAAACTTTTGAGGTGACAAAATTGCCAAATGTCTCCTGGTGGCATCAAAATCACCCCTGGATGGGAAGCAATGCACTGGTGTTTGTTGACTGTCTCTTCTGACCTATGTACTGTTTTGAGTGCTTGGGGATACAAGCACTCAGTTAATACTTTGATGTGGGAGTAAGGAAAAAAATTGGTTGGCAAATTCAATATAAAGAGGGTATGTGTGTGTGTGTGTGTGTGTGTGTGTGTGTGTGTGTGTGTGTGTGTTGGGGGATGTTTGGGAGAATGAATCAGGAATAGCTTCTCATGGGAAGTGACCCTAAATGAAGACTTGATGGGTAGGTAGGAAGGAGACAATTAACAGTGTCTTAGTCAGGGCTGCAGTTATAGAATACCATAGACTGGGTGGCTTATAAACAACAGGAATTTATTTCTCACAGTTCTGGAGGCTGGGAAGTCCAAGATCAAGGGGCCAGCAGATTTGGTGTCTGGCGAGAGCTCACCTCCTGGTTTATAAATGATCATCTTCTTCCTATGTCCTCACATGGTGGAAGGGACAGACTGTGCTCCAGCGTCTTTTAGAAGGCAAATTATCCCATTTATGAGGCCTCCACCCTCATGATCTAATCACTTTCCAAAGGCGCCACCTCCTAGTACCATCACCTTGGGGGTTAGGATTTCAACCTATGAGTTTTGTGGGGACACAACCACTCAGTCTACAGCAGAGAGGGAAAGCTGGTGGATATTCCACACAGAGCCAGCAACATACGCAAAAGCCCCATGTCTGAGATTTTGAGGAACTGAGAGAAGTTCTCTTCAGCTGGAGGACTTGAAGGGGGGCGGTGGCAAGAGGGGAGGCTAGAGGCTGGGTCATGTGATAAGTTTCACAGTCTCTGCTGGAATGACCTTAAGCTTAGTGTGATTTTAAAAGCATATTTTATAAAAGAGAAGTAATTCCTTTGCTTGAGTACTCAGAATTGCTTCCTATGGCGTAGAAAAATATACAGGAACTGTGAGTAATTTACTTTTGCGATGACTCACACAGCCACAAATATTTATTTTTATTATTTAGCAAACACACATACAGCTTACTACATGTCAGACACTGTTCTAAGTGCTTTATAAATATTAATGTAATCCTCATAACAACCCTACAAGGTAGGTACTATCCTTTTAACAACTTTATATATGTGCCATGAAATCCACCCATTGTAAGTGTACTGTTCAATGACTTTTAGTATATTTACATCATTGTGCAGCAATCACCACAGTCCAGTCTGAGAACAGTTTCGTCATTTCAAAAAGTCCCCTGTGGCAGTTTGCGGTTAATCCCTCTCCTACCTCCAATCCTAGGAAACCACTGATCTTCTTTATGTCTTTATAGATTTAGTTTTTTCTGGAAATTTCATATAAGTGGAATGATACAATATGTGGATAGTTTTTTGCATCTGGCTTCTTTCACTTAGCATAATGTTCCTGAGGCTCATGCGTGTTGTAGCTTACATCAGTAGTTTTTTATATTTTTAATTACTGAATAGTATTCCATTGTATGGATGTACCGCATTTTGTTTATCCATTCACCAGTTGATGGACATTTGGGTTGTTCCTAGTTGTTGAACTGTGCTGCTGTGAATATTTGCATACAAGTCTTGGTGTGGGCAAACATTTCCATTTCTTTTGGGTAGATACCTAGGAGAAGAATTACTAGGTCTAATGGTAAGTTTATGTTGAATTTTTTGAGAAACCAACAAACTGTTCTCCAAAGTGGCTATTCAGGTAGGTACTATCACCATCACCTGCCTTTTATTGATGAACAAACTTGTACAAGGTCATAAAGCCTATAAATGGTGGAGTTAGGAATTGAACCTATGCAATCCACTGAAGATCTCTGTAGACTTAACACTAAACATTGGTGGTGTCTATGTCCTTTGTTTGAAATTGTCCTCAGTTTCAAAGAATGAACTTTGTCTACTTTCCCTTACCTGATCTTGGTTCCAAAACTGCTAGAGAACATGCCATTCAGTTCTGTCTGAGGAAATTATGCCTGCAGGAATTTGTCATGTTCCTTTCCTTCTTTGCTTCTAAGGTCATTCCCTAAACAAATTGTAGGCCACTCACGTATTTTTATTTTCATGCTCCCTGTGTGAGAAAAATGAACAAACTAGCGAGTGTTTTGCAATTGGGATTTGTAAACTCTTCAGTGACTAAGTCACCTTTCTTGGACCAAGAACCACCTTCTTAGGGCAAAATAACATTCTGTTATAACTACTGACAGTCTGCATGGTTGATGAATTTCTTTTTAACACAGCAGCTGGTAGTCTACAGCTGTGGTTCCCAACCCCCAGGTTGCAGTGGTACTGGTCCATGGCCTGTAAGGAACGGGGCCACACAGCAGGAGGTGAGCGGCAGACGAGCAAGCAAAGCTCATCTGTATTTACAGCTGCTCCCCATCGCTTTCATTGCTGCCTGAGCTCCGCCTCCTTGCCCGCCTCCGCCTGTGGAAGAATTGTCTTCCATGAAACTGGTCCCTGGTGCCAAAAAGGTTGGGGACTGCTGGCTACGGTGCACATGCCAGTGACAGCACATGGGCTAACTGTCAGGAACTCACAAGCCAATTGCTCAAAGGACCTTTTGCCTCTGGCTGGTAAAATCCATTCTGATTTCAAAGATCATCACAGTCATCACCCCCTTCTGGTTTCACAATTTGATTTGATCTCCACCCTCTGCATCCTCACTTTGCTGAGGATTGCAAAAGAATGAGACAGCCTCCTCTCCAACCTGTTCTGAGGGAACTAGCAAGGAGGTTGTAAGGGAAATTCATTTGTATAGGCAAGAGGTTTCTTAGGCCAAGCTAAAATAATTGCTGATGTGTTTTCTGCCGGCCTTCTGGGGAGGCATGAGTTAGCACAGTTATGCAACCAAGGTGTTATCTCCTATGTGAACCCATGTGATCACGCTTTCCCACGGCATGTTGCCACTATTGTTCTGAGCCATATATAAATGTTCTCCATGTTCTCGGTCATGCTCTTGTCGCTGCATTCCCCCCCCCCCGCCACAATAAAGAACATGTCTCATCTGCCCGCTGCAGCCCGTCTCTTCTTTCAACTCCCGGAAGCCTGCTCTGGTGCACTTGCTAGCCACAGAGTCCACTCCCCACAGAGGCGCATTTGTGGACCTTTTGGTTAACACATACGTGATTGACAATATGCGGGGGTGTTGTTCTTAAAGAAACAGAAATTACCTTGAGAGAAGGTTCAATCACATTTAAGGTTATGTGAGATTCCTCTGGGATCTTTGAGTTCTGATTAGGGCTTGAGTGTTTTCTAGGTGCTGATACTCTGGGATTGTAACTTGCCAAAAATCATAGACGTACAGCTGTGATCCTAACCCAGGTCTCAAATCTTAAGCCCTAAACCATGCTGCTCCCCAAGACTCCTTCAGAACTCCTCTGTGAGCCTCCAGGTTAGGCTAAGTGTCCCTTTTATGTTCTTGTGCCTTCTGTGCGTTCTCTTACCATAGACCTTATCGTATTACATTGAAATTAGCAGAATCCTCCACCATATTGTAAGCTTCTGAAGGGAGGAAAATGCGTGTGTGTTTTTAACCTCAGGCACAGAGACAGTTGAGTTAATCATTGCCTTAATTCTTGGCTCACTGCTACACATACCACTCTCCACCTTTCTTTTTTTTAACCTTATCTTTCTTTTCACCCTGATCCCCTGTTCATATTATTATTGATAATAATAATAAACACAACACTTAGTGAACACTTACTGCCAAGCATAATTTTAACACTTCGTATTAATTAATCTTCACAACAACCCCATGGAGTAACTTACTGTTATTATTAATATTTCCTATTATTCAGACAAAGAAACTGATTTACAGAGATGTTATGAAACTTGTCCAAGGTGACAGAGCAAGTCAGTGGGAGAGCCAGGATTTGAACCCAAGTGGTCTGGCTCCAGAAGACAAGCTCTTAACTGCTACGTGACAGGCCTCTCCCAGTTACATGTGCTGTTCTGGTTAATGATGTCCTTTGACAGGGATATCATGTCCTAGTATGTATAATGTTGTTTTGTGTGAGGTGTTTTACATAATCATAAACGGCACTGGGCTACAGGTCTGCCTGTATTTTTCACTCGACAGACACTTTCTCCACGTGGCTTTTGGCACATCTAGTCCACTGCTTCTGACTGCTGCATAATATTATATCCTGGCCAAACATTACACTTTACTGGTGCATTCTCTTCATTTCCGGTGACTTCAACTTGCTACCTCTATAAATAACAATGCAAGAAACATCTTTATTTATAGCTCCTCATGAACCTGGGCTCTCTGAGTAGAAGGGCATGTGAATATTTCATTCCACCAGATGTGGATGAATTGCTTTCCAGAATGATGGTACAATTCGACACTCCTGCCAGTAGCACCGGGGTTTTCCTTTCTTCATATGCTTGTCACCACTTGGTAATTTATGGCTATTCTGATGAATATAAATGATATCTTGTTGTAGTTTTAATTTGCATATTTCTGTTTATAAGCAAGCATGAGCACCTCTTCTGTTTGCTGGCCTTTTGAGTTTCCTATGCCTAGTTGTATTTGTGTGTGTGTATATGTGTGTATGTGCATCCCATTCTTCCTTGCATAGTCTACCTAGTGGTCTCTTGTAGAGTTTAGATGTTGTCAATGTCATCTCTCTGGCTATACCTTTAACTGAACAGAAATTCAATTAATTTTTGCCTTATGGTTTGAGCTTTTGGGTTCTTGTTTAATTAGCCATTCTATGTTTTCTTCTATTAGTTTTATAATTTAACCTTCCACATTTTTATCCATTTGGATTTACCTGATATACAAAGTAAGAGGAAGGGATCTAATTTTATTTTTCTCCAAATATTAAGGCTCATGCCCAGTACCATCTGATAAATATTCTATTTTTTTACCCACTTATATATGATTCACTTTTATCATATTTAAGTTCCCATGAATAAACGAGTCTGTTTTATGCTCATTTTCCTGCTCTATTAGTATAACTGTAACTTAATATGTCTTAATATCTCATAGGGATATTAACTCTTCAAGAAGCCTATTCCAAGTTTTAGAGTAAGTTGTTGAATTCATCAAAAAATTGTTATTTCTAGAAAGACCTGGATTTGTTGATAGGTAAATTCTTTGCTTCCATATAATCCTTATTTACCTTTATATCCTTACTATCTTGCATGGTATCTCATATGCTCAATAAATGTTTATAGAACTGAACCGTTGTTGAACTGATTTATGATCTCCTTTCAGTGACTAGGCAGGAAAACAAATTACGTGATAATGGAGGTTAGATATGAAGCCATCTTGTCTTCTCTTGAGTGAGAGAAGACACAAGAGGGGAGAAAGGCCAGAGAGTTGATCTCTTTGGTAACAAGCACAACTGTGGCTTTGGTTTTAATGCTTATAATAATCCACCACGATTAGCAACTCTTGATCAGAACGACTTCTGCATAGAACTTTTAGAGGTGGCTGTATGCAAGGGCTGGTGGCTGGGTTCCCAGTGGTATTTCAAAGAAAAATATGTAGCTTAAACTAGGACATGATGACAAAAGGAAAAATGTTGTCAGTTAATTCATATAATGAATGAATGGTTTGTTGAATATTGAGTTGTGAAGACCTCTGCAGAAAAGGTTTGTGCTACAGATATGAGGAGGCCGCCACCTAGTGGCATAAACTCTAAACACCACCATTGGAGCTTCAGTCCTGAGTATTAATAATAAATAGGACACGCTTAAAATGCTTTCTGTACATTACAACAGTAATCTCACGAGACATAGCATATTATTACCCCTGTTTTAAAGATGAAGAAATAGAGGCTTATAGGAGTTAAGCAAGTTGCCAAAGTCACAGAGCTAATAATGTACTGAAATCTAGAGTATGTGGCTCAAGTGTCGGTATGTTCAAGCTTTTTACTATGATGTCTGAAAGGAAGAGAAAAGTGGTGTGCTGGAGAGAGTGAATGGTGTGCATTGCTTCCAAACACATATTCGGTGACATAATATCGGAAGTTTGAATTCTGCCATGGTGGGAGTATTTACAAAACAGAAATCAGAAAATTCTATATATTGGGCTTTCCCCACTTTTTTTCCAGACAGCAAGTTTGCCAATACACCCTGGGGGAGAAAGACTAAGAATTAAGAGACATAGCTATACACTTTTTTTAGGGAAGCTGTAAAAGAGATTTGGAAAGTACTGAAAACTTGGTTTTTGAAAAAAATCAGATAAAAAGATCTTCAGACTTTTCTTCTGATATTTTGTGAGTATTAGAACAGAAACAGGTAGTTTATGACTAATGTAGAACTCCTCAAACTGAAAAAAGACTTATGAAAGAGTAATGTAAGATTGTCCAACTGC
This sequence comes from Propithecus coquereli, assembly GCF_000956105.1. Taxonomy (NCBI): domain Eukaryota; kingdom Metazoa; phylum Chordata; class Mammalia; order Primates; family Indriidae; genus Propithecus; species Propithecus coquereli. The sequence continues at coordinate 2,043,403 of NW_012148997.1, forward strand.
TTTATAAGGAAAGAAAACAAAACAGTTTCAGGGGCTATGCTGCAAAGCACATATTAAAAATGGCAAAAGAAATAGATGAGTCAGAAAAAACAAGCAGAACCGTTTTTTAGAGGCACTTAACCTAAATACTTAAAGATTGGGATCTACTTAAAGATTCTTGAGGCAGGCAAAATTGAATTGGGAGTGTTAAAATTCAGAGAATAAACAACATGTATACCAATTTAAAGGGGATCAAATCATAGACTGTGAATGGCCATGGCATTTAGGGGAAATGACACAAACTTGCTACAACTTCAGCCCCTCCCCCTTTCTAAATGCTTGTTAGTGCCTACCCCCACTCACACTCCTAATTGGGAGAAGATCTTTATTCTTTTTGACTACATTCAGGAAACAACATTTTGAAGGGTGTCTTATGCTCTTTGCTTTGCTACAAAGGAATACCTGAGGCTGGGTAATTTTTAAAGAAAAGAAGTTTATTTGGCTCACTGTTCTGCAGGCTGTACAAGAAGCATGGCCCCAGCATCTGCCGCTGGTGAGGGCCTCAGGAAGCCTGCACTCGTGGTGGCAGAGGAAGGGGAGCAGTAGCGCATGGTGAGAGGGAGGACACGAGAGAGAGGAAGAGTTGCCAGGCTCTTTTCAGCAGAATGGCACCAAACCATTCATGAGGGATCTGCCCCCATGAGCCAAGCACCTCCCACCAGGCCCCACCTCCAACACTGGTATCAAATTTCAACATGAGATTTGGGGGGGACAAATATCCAAACTGTATCAGAGGGATATTACAATATTATTATTAGCATAATCATTAACAACCTACATTTATGTTACATTGTGTAAGAAGAACACACCTGAGCTTTATTCCTCACACAATTTGTGGTAGGAAAGATATACATAGAGTTCCAGCCATGTGCCCCCCTCCCCACCCCATTTTGGGAAATGCCCCTGTAGCTCCTCCTGAAGGAATAGATACAACAAATTATATCATCTGGCATTCTGGCTATAATTCCTTAGAATAAGAAACAATCCTTCCCTCAAGCTGTGCTACATTATCCTCTGAGAATTTAAAGACAGAAAGCATAGTATTGTATCCTGGAGCTTCAAGTTTGTTTAGAGTTGAGGCCATGGCAATCTCAAACTAAAGGAAAACTGGAATTATAAGGGATCATAAAACTAATGGACATCCTTCCAGTGGAAAGTGGTTTGAACAGAGGAGCCCAGGACAAATGTGCAGAGAGATGCAGAGGTGAGAGCTGTCTAGTGAGAGAGTTGACGGGGAGAGGAAAGAGAATGGAGGAGAGAGGAGAGAGAAAGGAGAAGAGAGAGGGGGACACCTTGATGATTTCCCTGTTTTCATGAAGCCCAGTTATATTTCCTGCAAATGCCTGAAAGGGTTTCCACAGGGGCCCCTGAATCATTTTAATAATTTTCCCTTTACTTTCACTTCTTTGAGTTGATTTCTATTTCTTACGTCAAAATGCTCCATAACTAGGGCATCATCAAAGCTGAATTAGAGGAGATAAACACAGGAATCAGTGGACGCCCAGCAGCTGCTGCTCTCTTCCTAACCCGAATTTCCTAGAGTGTACATTCCAGGGAATTATTTATGTATCTGTTTTAAAAATAGCATTAGTTTCTTTCTCCTTGGTTATAAAGCTAATGCAGAGAGACATCATCAAGATAGCTGACTAGAGGTACCTAGCACCTGCCTCCTCCACAAAGAGGGACCAGAACAACAAATAGGTAACCACACATTGAGTAGCGTGTCTAAACAAGAATACTGAAATTCAGCAAGGAGGTGACAAAGACCCTCTGAGGCATGGGAACTTGAGGTGGCAGCATAGAGAAGGAAATGAAATAGCCATCTGGGTTTGGCTCAGAGACAAAAAGGACTCCCCATTGTGGGGAAAAGGTAAGTGAGAGATCCCCAGTAGTTGACATTCTCCACAGATGCCTGCACTCCTGACTACAGGAGGGCCTCTTGGTCCTTCAGGCCCTGAGTGTAATATAGGGAGCTACATGGAGTTGATGCAACTACTATGTCCCAGAGAGGGTATTTGTGCTGTGTGGGGACCCAAACAGCTACAGCATGATGCCTTTTGGGGAGCAGAGCCACCATCAGACTACATCCTGCTCTGGGGCCTAATAACTCCTGCATCTCCACATGCAGCCATGCAGTGCCCTACATCCCAGGGAACAGGTGGTCCAGCAGAGCAGGAAGACTGACCCCAGGACATACAGAGCTGAAGTGTACACTCCCCAGAACCTGAGGGCTGCCTGCCTGGGGCTGCTGCCACTGCTGCTGGTGATCCCAGCCCCTCCAGAGGTAGGGCTCCCACATGCCCATGTGTACCACCCAGGAGCCCCCAAAGTAGCCCACTTGGGGCCCACTGCTGCTACTGCCAGTGAACCTACCTCCTCCAGAGGTAGGGCCATCACACACCTGTATGTGCCCCTCAGGGAGTCCAAGAACCAGCCTCCCTGGTGTCCTTGTCCCCAGCAAAACCACCTCACAGCGTTTACAAATAATTCAGTCTAAGCCACTGAGGACCTCACAGATACCACTGACATTGATTATAGCTATAAAAGTTATATGGGAGCTACACTACTGCACTTATCCAGAATCAAAGCCAAAGCACTAACTGATACTATAGATAGATCTACAGGAAAAACTCTTTCCCTATGAAAGATCCTCCATAAAATTGGAAGAAGCAAATGTTACACCAGATGTGCAGATATCAACATAGGGACACAAGAAACATAAAAAAGCAAGGAAACATGATGCCTCCAAAGGAAAAGAATAATTTTTCAATAGCAGACTCTAAAAAAAGGAAATGTGTGAAATTCCTGAAAAGGAATTCAAAATAATGATCTTAAGAAACTCAAATAGATAAAAGAGAACACAGATAGACAATTAAAAGAAATCAGATGAACAATTCATAATTTGAATGAGAAATTCAAAAAGAGATAGATACCATAAAAAAAGAACCAAACAGAAATCTCAGAACTGAAGGATTCAATGAATAAAATAAAAGATACAATTGAGACCCTAAAAGGGTAGATCAAGCAGAAGAAAGGATTTCTGAACTTGAAGACAGGTCTTTTGAAATAACCTAGTCAGATAAAAAAAGTAATCAATCAATCAATAAAAAGAGTGAAGAAAGCCTACATGACATATGAGACATCATTAAGCAAACAAATATTTACATTTTGAGAGTTTCATAAAGAGAAGAGGAGGGGAAAAGCATAGAAAACCTATTTAATGAAATAATAGTTGAAAACTTCCCAAGTCTTGTGAGAGATATAGACATCCAGATACACAAAGCTTAAAGATCCCCAAGTAGATTCAACTCACAAAGGTCATCTCCAAGACATATCATAGTTAAACTGTCAAAAGTCATAGACAAAGAGAGAATTCTAAAAACAGCAAGAGAAAAGTGTCAAGTTACATATAAGGGAATCTCCATCAGACCAATAGCAGATTTCTCAGCAGAAATCTTATAGGCCAGGAGACAATGAGTTGATGTATTCCAAGTGCTGAAAGAAAAAGCCTGCCATCCAAGAATACTATGTTCAACAAAGCTATCCTTCAGAAATGAAGGAGAAATAAAGTCTTTCCTAGGTAAGTAAAAACAGGAAATTCATCACCAATAAACTGCCTATACAAGAAATGCTTAAAGGAGTCCTGCATTTGGAAGCGAAAGAATAATATCTATCATCATGAAAACATACAAAGTATAAAACTCATGGGCAGAACAGATACACAAATAAGAATGAGAAAGGAATCAAATGTTATCACTACTGAAACACAATAAACTGAAAAGATAAAAAATTAGGGGAGAAGAAATGAACAAAGGATATACAAAGCAAACAGAAACAATCAGAAAACAGTTAGAAAAATGATAGGAGTAAGTCCTCATCTTTCAATAACAATCTTTAATATGAACAGTTTAAATCCCTTGATTAAAATATATAGACTGGCTGGGTGGATTAAAATACAAGACTTGACTGTATGCTGTCTACAAGAAACTCACTTCACCTGTAAAGGCATACATACACTGAAAGTGAAAAGATGAGAAAACATATTCTACAAAAATGAGAACCAAAGGTGTGCAGAAATAGGTACGCTTATATCAGACAAAGTAGACTTTAAGTCAAAAAACATAAAGACAGACAAAGAAGGTCATTATATAATGATAAAGTAATCAATTCAGTAAGAGTAAATGTATTTTTATATTCTAAAAATATATGCACCCAAGACTGGAGCACCCAGATATATAAAGCAAATATTTTTAGAGATAAAAAGAGAGATAGGCCCTGATACAATAATAGTTAAAAACTACAGTACCCCACTTTTAGTATTAGACAAGTTGTGTAGATAAAAATTCAACAAAGAAACATCAGTCTTAAACTACACTTTAGACGAAATAAACTTAACATATATTTACAGAATATTTCACCCAACGGCTACAGAATACATATTCTTCTCATCAGCACATGCAACATGCCTCAGGGTAGACCATATGTTAGGTTATAAAACAAGTCTTAACAAATTTTTAAAAAATTGAAATTGCATTGTCTTCTAAGACCACAATAAAACAAAACTAGAAAACACTAACAGGAGGACTTGGGAAATTGCACAAATATATGAAAATTAAACAATATGCTTCTGAAAAATGTGAATCTATGAAGAAATTAAGAAGGAAGTGAAAAAAATTTCTTGAAACAAATGGAAATAGAAACACAATATGCCAAAACCTATGCGATCTAGCCAAAGCAGTACTAAGAGGGAATTTTATTCCAATAAATGCCTATATTAAAAAGTAGAAAGATTTCAAATAAACAACCAAGCGATACACCTCAAGCACTAGAAAAGCAAGAACATACCAAACTCAAAATTAGTAGAAGGAAAGAAATAATAAGGCTCAGAGCAGAACTAAACAAAATAGAGACAAAAAAACAAAACAAAAGATCAACAAAACAGAAAGTTGGTTCTTTGAAAATGTAAGCAAAATCAATAAGCCTTTAGCTAGACTATGAAAAAGAGAGAGAAGACCTAAATGACCAATGACTAATAAGTTTTAAAAAAATGCTCAACATCACTAATCATCAGGAAAATGCAAATCAAAACCACAGTGAAATACCATCTCACCCTAGTTAGAACAGCTATTATGAAAAAGACAAAAAATAACACATGCTGGCCAGGAGGGGGAGAAAATGGAACTCTGATACACTGTTGGTGAGAATGTAAATTAGTATAGTCACTATGAAAAGCAGTATAGATGTTCCTCAAAAAACTAAAAATAGAACTGCCATATGATCCAGCAATCCCACTACTGGGTATTTATCCAAAGAAAATAAAATCAGTGTATCAAACAGATATATGTACCTCCATGTTTATTGCAGCACTATTCAAAAAAGCCAAGACATGGAATCATTGGTCCATCAACAGATGAATAGATAAAGAAAATGTGGTATATATACACAATTGAATGCTACGCAGCCATAAAATAGAATGAAATCCTGTTATTGACCGAAATATTTATGAGCTGGGAGTATATTATGCTAAATGGAATAAATCAAGCAAAGAAGGATAAATACTGCATGTTCTCATTCGTATGTAGGAGATAAAAAAAGTTGAGCTCACAGAAGTATAGAGTGTAACTGTGGTTACTAAAGTCTGGGAAGGTAGGGAGGGAGGATTAGGGAGAGTTTGGTTAATGGATACAAAAGTATAGCCAGATAGGAGGAATAATTTCTAGTGCTCTATAGCACTGTAGGGTGAATACAGTTAACAATAATTATTGCATATTTTCAAACTCTAGAAGAGAGGATTTTGTATGTTCCCAACACAAAGAAATAATAAATGTTTGAGGTTATTAATATGCTAATTACTCTGATTTGATCATTACACATTGTATACATGTATGGAAATATCACTTATAAATATGTACAATTATTACATGTCATCTAAAAAAATCAAAGCAAAAAAGTTGAATTCCAGGAAATATATAGATCTTTACCAGAAGAATGATGTATATTTTGGTATATTTTAGATAGTGTGTTTCAAAGATGGATTGGAAATCCTAATTAATTTTAATAGGAATTAAAAATTTAGCTGAAATCAAAATAATCTACAAATCTTTTGGACTACTAGAAGTCTTGGCATCATATAATAACCCTCCTCAATAGTCTGTACTGGCAACATGTTGATGGCTGAGTAAAGGATACATAGGTGATCAGTGCACTATTTTCTCTACTTTTGTGTATGTGTAAAATTTTCCAAAATTAAAATAAAAAAAGAACCAAACCAGAAGGCCCTTTAAATGATTATATTTAGTAGAGTGAATGTAATAAAGCATCCAGAGCTGTCAGAAAGGGCAGTCTTGAGATGCAGTGTGAAGGGCTTTGCATGCCAGTCAGAAGGTTTATGGGTAATGGGAAGCCCCGGGATGATTTTAAGCAGGTGGAGTGTGTGTGAGTGTGTATGGGTGTGTGCATGTGTATAAGAGCCTACATGAATGTGTGTGTGTAAGGTGTGAGTGTGAAAGTGTGAGAGTGTGTGAGTGTGTGAATGTGTGTGAGTGTGTGGTGTGAGCTGTGTGAGTGCGTGTGATGTGTGAGTGTGAGAGGGTATGTGTGAGTATGAGTGTGTGTGTGTATGAGAGTGTGTGAATGTGTGTTTGTGAGAGTGTGTGTGTATATGGTTCAGTTGTCTGTGTGTGTGCGTGTCTCTTGTTCATAAAGGAATGGAACTGGAATGAATATCACAGCTGTGGGTGAAAGAAAAGTAAAACTTGAAATCTGAATACAGCTTTAGTCACTTTGGTGGTGTCAGGGTGACCAACTGTCCCAGTTTTTCCAGGACAGAAAGGTTTTCTGGGGTGTAGAACTTTCAGTTTTAAAATCTGGGTAGTTGGTTGCCTTAGTGGTGGCAACAGATCAAGGGTACAAATTGTGAGTGAGTTATATATTTGAAGGGTGCTTGATGGATAAGGAAACAGAAGAGAAACCAGGCAGCTGAACAGAGATGGAAGCCAAGGGTGCAGATCTTCAAATCAGAGTGAGTGGTCAACAGTGCACATCCCCAGGGGATCAGCGATGATGAAGACTCAGGCCACAGGTTTGACTTTTTAAAAATAACTTCTTCAGATCAGGACTTGCCAGACATATTTTTTAGTTACTTAGCTTTCAAAGACAACAACAGAAAACAAAACAAAAAATGTCTGCTATCGGGTACAATTAATACAATCAGTGACAAAAATTTGTAAATTAGAATACAGACACAGGATTAGTGAAAGAACTCATGAAAGATAAAATGCAAAGGCAAAGGTATTCTAGTCATTTAACAATCTGATTAGTTAACAAAGAGGTTAAAGCAATCTCTTGCAGTATTTGGAGATAGTTAAATTTTATTATGTTATGATAAATCTCACATAAAGTAAGAACATTCTGTCAAAAATACAGATATAAAACATAAACATATAGCTAATATATACTCCAGAGTGAATAATTTCAACCTACTCACTCATCTTGCTAATCTTCATTGATTCCACCCGGCAATTATTGTGCTGTACTATGAGTGAATTCCTGGGCTAAGGACTGCAGAAATAGAAAAGTGAGTTAGATGATCTTCCAACGTGATAACGAGTGAGTTCACATTCTTTTGTCTGAAGGCTGTATCAGGCAGCTTGAAGAGCAGATCCCAGGCTGTGTACCCTCTTGGGTTTGCAGCATTGGGTTTGGGCAGTGACTCGCTGGAGTGCTGTCCTGTCTTCTCAAACACAACCCGATCAGAGCCACGCAGTCACAGGGCCTTTCCTTTCTGGTAACTGAATCACCTATAGCCTGTGCCTACCTTTGACTTTACCTGTCCCCTGTTGCTATCTTCACACATTCCGTGAGTGTAGAGAAAATGCTCCCCCAGTTCCACCCCCCAGTGCCATTGCCTGTTGGGACTTGCTCAAGTGGAGAGGGGAATCCTGACAGGTCCACTGCCAGGGCAGAGGCTGGGGGTGAGGAGGTAAGCCCTAGCCTGTCTTGTCTCCAACCTCAGAAATGGCTATAAAACTCAGCTCCCCTTGTCCACATCCCTATAGAATCCTTGTGGCAGATATTCCATTGCTCCTTGAGGAGCCAGGCCATGGCTCTGAGGAAAGGTTGGCAGGTGGCTGCAGGGCCCTGTGTAGACATGACCTCCAAGTGATTAATCTGAGTTTTCTGAAGCATTTTCTGGGCCTTTAAATCCATAGGCAAGGGAATTTTTCTCACTGCATTTATGAGTGGAGTGTGGGTGTTTGGTGCTTTTCCACTTAGCAGTGAGATGAGAGAAGAATGGGCTGCAGGATCTTGCTCTGTTCCAAGAGTCACACTGCCATGCCCTCCCTGCCAAGAATTTCCATCACTCACAATCCCAGCTGCATTCAGGACACCAGCCATAATGTATTAACCAGCAACTGGTTTGAATAAACCATGGATTTATTTGTAGTCTCCAAGGGCTCTAGGCAGGAGATGCAAATAGCAGCTTTCCCTAGGGAGGGTGGATGTAATGGGACCCTTTCTATTTTGCATTCTCAGGCTCGGTTGGAGATCTCTAAGGATGTTTAGTGGAAAATTTCTTTTTCTCTCAGCCCCAATCTCTCCTAACTGGCCCACTAAGGCTGAGAGAAAAGGATTCTGCCCTGAATTCTCCCCTCCTCATGGGGAAGGAGCTAAAAGAGGCAGATCAAGATTTTAAAATTTTTTCAGAGGGTAGGAGCTTTAACTGTGAACATTTGAGGTTTAAGGTACAGTGCTGACCTCACAGTACATAGGCCTCATGTAAGTATTTCCCACATTGTAATTTAATAAGCTGCTACTTCCTAAACCATTCACTCTTAGAGGGTGAAATTTTTGGTTGAGTTGGTCTTTGAATTAATGAATAAATATTTGTTGAAACAATAAATACACTAATCTTTGTATGGTAGTTTATATTTTATTACATACATATATTATTTCCCTTGAGCTTCACAGCAACCCTGTGAAGTGGGTGTTATGATTATCTCTGCTTTCCAGACAGGGAAACTGAGGCTCAGAGAGGTTTAGTGACTTTCCTAAGATCATCTATAGTGTGGACTGAACTCTAGATCTTTGACACCGAAGTGTAGGTTCTTTCCACATGCTACACTGACTCTAGGCCTTTCCCATTGTCATACAATAAACCAGCCTGTTACGTAGTCATCTAAAAAGGACGCAAAAATACAAACATTACAATGCCGGGTCAGATCCATGAAGAGCACCACAGCCTGGTGTTCAGCCTTGGCAGAGATGGTTTAGAGGGACAGGACTACTTCAAAGCTACAGTTTTCAGACATTCCTAAGGACGCTATAGGAGCCCGTTTACCACTTTTTACCTCATGTTATTGAACGAGTAGCTTCAAGGTGATCTCTTTCAAAGGTTTAGATAGAAACAAGTTTTGGGCCCTGTGTCTGTCCTCAGTAGGTGGAAGATAGGAGACTAGGACATTAGTTTTTATTTGTTTATTTGTCATTTGTTTGCTTTTTTACAAAGAACTAAAGGATTGTGTTTTAAGGATTGCAAAGGGGTGGCGACAAGGTGGAGAAATTGAAAGTGACAAAATATTGTGGACATTGCAATGGTCAAAACATGGCAAAGTTGTCACGATAAATATCCCTGGTTTACAGTGAAGTGTAACTGGGATTTGGGGCATCCTCTGCCTCCTGGGGCTGGAGAACACACTGAGTATAGGGTCTGCAAACTGCAGCTTGGAGCCAAATCCAACCTACTGAATCTTTGAATCACATTGCAGCTTCTCCAATATAAAAAAACTAATGTCCTCTTACCTCTCCTCTAAAGGCTTCACTTGTATCCAGAGGGGAGGAGGAAACGCAAGAAGGATGAAGGTGGGTTCCCTTTCAGTATCTCTTCCTCTGCTTCCATGATTGCACTTGATATCTGTCCTTGGTTTCTCTCCCCCAACACAAGACTTGTTTAGGTTGATCAACTTGTCGTTTCTTTCCCTTATTAAATAGATGTTTCTCTGCCCTAGTGTACAAAGTAAAATATACTTGAGAGGACAAGAGAAGATATTTCCTGTAGAGTAAATTCAAAGAAAAATGGGAACTGCAATGGAATTTTAGCAAACACTGAGATAGTTGGAAGAAGATGATGTTGGATGTGAGACAATCTAGTGGCCCTCAAGGCACAGCCCTTAGATTGGTCAAAGATTGGCTACCAATCTAGCTGTCATCTGCAAAGACTTGAGCAGGTATGGGGAGAGAAGGCAGACACCCTGCCTCTGCCCTGGGCCTGCCAGATTGGAAGCCCCTGGCAACCAGAATCTCCTGAGCTGCTCCACACGGTAGATGATACCCAGAGTGACTTTGTGGGTAAAAGAATCCTTCACACTATAACTTTAGCCTCCTCTGGGGGGTGGGAGAGGGAGATCAAGCAGAGTTTGCAAGGTGGGAACCAGTAAAGACACTGAAACAACACCAAGCCTGGCTTTGCATTTCGTTATGAACTTTAGCCCAGCAGAGTCCAATTTTTGTCTTCATTTGGGACTTCCGATTTCTGTCTAAAGCCAACCAATTTGAAGACCAGGTATTCTGGTTCTTTCTGGATACTTAGTTAAGTTTTACATAAAGAAAAAAAGAATTGGAGAGAATTTGGTCTAGCTGAAGGCAGGGCAACATACAGTTTTGATAAGGATGTTCTCATCTCTGAAGCTCATGGTAGCTCTCAACCTGCTGCCTTAGGCCCTTGCAAACAATGAGATCTATTTCTTCCTGATAAGCAAAGAGAGGGCTTATACATTTTGTTATCCTGGCATGGTTCATGTTAATGTAATGGTAACTTTAAATCAATTTTCTGGTTTTTTTGGTGGGGGGGATGCTTTACAGTACCTTTAGTGGGTACATAAGCCTTTTTATCAGCATATATTATTTGGATGAAAATATACATTTATCTATTCCTTAGGAATTGGAATAAAACTTCAAAATCTAATTTGTCTTATTATAACAACTATACCAGTCTGAAATAACAACATAAATAAATATCACTTAAGAGAGCTATCAAAAGTGTGTGCTTTTGCACATCTTTTACTTCCCGGTTAAATAAGTACTAAATTCTCTGAACTATAAAGGGATTTATGTGAGTGTGTGTATGTGTGTGCGTGTGTGTGTGATTTTTTGCAATTGTGGATGTAAGGAATTTCCTCTGATATATATGATACATGCTTGAGAGCCCAGGAGCTCAGAATTTATACTTTGCTACTGACCATACACTTTGATTTGGGAGCTATCTAAGTTTGGTCTGATCAATAGCATTCTTCTTATGTTTTCCTTGGTAATTGTGACTTACAAAATACCTAATAAAAGAAAAACACAAATTCCTAACTTTTGAGTTCCTAGATATCCAAGGAGTGGGGTGTCTTATTTTGTGAACAACCCTTTGAGACAATGCTGATAGAATCATCCTGAAGAGTGACAACAAAGAATAATGTTTTCCTTCTTCTCTAGTGGCCACTCCCTGGTAACCTGCTCTCACCCCATTATTTACTTCCAGGTAACCCAGAACTGGTTAAGCCAGAGGCACAGGTACCACTCGCATTGCCACAGAGTCAGGAGCAGAGCAAAACCCATGTTCACTTACTCTGGCCTCTTTCTTTTCTCTTTCTGCTTCCTGTTCACTTTCTTCCACTTGGAGAAATAAGGTATTCAGTTGACCAACCAGGTGTCCATCTGCCGTCCTATGTCTCATTTTTTATCTCCAAACAACTTCCCTAAATTATTGCTTTTTACATACTCCCTTGCTTTTTGTATTACCTTCTCCGGAAACTCCTTGAATCTAGATGTCACACTGTCACTCCAGTAATAGTATACGTGGCCTCCCTTTAGTCAAATCCAAAGCCTTTTTCTTCACCCTTTCCTTCCCTTGAAACCTCTGCAGCACTTGATAACTTTGGGCAGCCTTTCTTTCCAAAATCCCTTTTCTCTGTAGCTACTCTGGTTTCCCTTCTACCTGTTGGACTGCATGCTGAGCTCTTCTTCACTGGCCCTCCTTTCCCTAACTGTGGATTACTAGGGTGTCTTAAATGAGGTTATCATATAATTTCTTATCCAGACCAAGACATCCTTGAAAATTAGAGGTGCTCAATTGACAACAGACAACAAACAGAGATCATCCCAGGCCAGCCAAACGGAGCTGTCTGGTCACCCTCTATTTAAGGCTCAGGGGGAGGAGAAATTGGAATAGAGCTCAGGGCAGGATATGAATGAGCATAGACGAAGGAGCTTTCATAAGTCCACCATCGTGTTGCTTAGTTACTTCTGCTTAGAATATCAAGTTAAAAATTTAGCTTCACACTTAAGAAAGAGTCTGGTTACCTGAGGAGAAGTATCCAAACAAATTTGGGGGAGAAAAGATGAGTGAAAAGAGAAGTCTAGATGAGGCAAAGGCAGAGCTGATGGGACTAGGTCCCCTGGGTCCCAGTCACAAAGTCTGTCTTCTTAAGAAAAGACGAACTCAGTGCTGAAACTGCTTCCAGGCTCTTCTCAACCCAGGGTTTCCCAAGATCAGTTGCAAGGAGTGGCCAGCAGGGTAGGCAGCCATGATGATTTTGCACAAAATATTCCAGGGACTGTAAGTATCAAAGATGCTGGACAGGGAAAGAAAGAGAGCAACTGCGTTGAAAATGTAGAGAATGAGAAAGTAGCTGGTGCTCTTGATGGCACCCACGTGAGCCTCCATGCTGGGGTCCCTGGAGCCGGTGGCATTGCCTTCCATGTGTAGGATGTGTCTCCTGAGAGAGAGGATCAGCAGGGTGGCTGCCTGGATGAACATGATCAAAGGAATGAAGATCCCTAGGCTATAGAAGATAGTCAGCTTCCTCATATTGGTCTCAAAGAAGATATTCTTCTCAGTGGAGTTGGAGGAGGGGATAGGAATGGAACTATTCATGTACACATTGAAGACATTTTTATAGAAGGGAATGCTGAAGCATAAGGAAAACAACACTGACAGCCTCAGAAGCCAAGGCAGCAGCACTAGGATTTTCCTCTTCATCATGACGAACAAAGGGTGAGTAAAGTTTACAACTCTAAGACAATAAAAGACATTGAGCCAGGTGGCAAACCAGAGGTTGGCATAGTTCAGAAACATGACGGTGACTCTGAAGAGTGAATACATTGGGTTTTGGTTGTAAATGGATGGGAATAGTAGACTGCAAATATTCTCCAGCATCATCCAAAGCTGTAGCAAAAGCCTGGAAAAGCTCAGGATCAACAGAATGCAGTCCGCAGTTGGGAGTCTTTTGGCCCTGACCCACTTAGCCCCATAGATGGCTGTTATGAAGCCATTCCCAACGGTGCCAGTGATGCATTCTATTCCAGAGACCACCAAGGTGAAGGTGTTCCTTAACTTGGCTGCGTCTTTATCTGAGGCATCTATGTTCAACACTGCCATTCTCTTCGACCTTGACTTTCAGGTTTCTACACCAAGAACTGGTAACTGCTCTGCAGTCTTCTGACCCTCACTCAATGTTATTGTAATTCTGTCCCCCTCTAGTTAATGGTTATTTCCAATTTTTCTCCATTTGCTTGTCATATGACTGCAAGTTAGAGGCTTGACATGCAAATTATGGGAGGATCTGGTTACTGGCTCTGTCTCCATTTTTCATAAAGATCCATTTGTCTTGGGCTTTCAGGAGCTTGCTGGAAATTTGAGACAGGTTTCTAGTATAGCACCCTCGTACCTTATTTGCTTTAAGTCCATATTCACCTGACAGGGCAAGAATCCCAGGTTAGGAATCTTAGTGTCCCCATAGCCTTTTTATTTGTCTCACAAGATTTCCATTACCTGCTAAATTATCTGTGAAAACATGTACAGTTTCTTTTATCTGCCTTCCCCACTTATTTTCTTGTCCCTCTTATTTTGGGACAGGTTTTTCCTTTGATGGTTATTATGTTTGTGAATAAGAAATTCCCACCAGCTCATATATATAAACATCTTTTACTTAGAATTGAGTTTCTTCCAGAAAGGTCTGCTATTATAATGTCCTCAAATAGTGTACAGAAAAGCCCAAACTGGATGATATTTGAGTTAATCAGGAACAAGAAAGTCTCCATAACTCCTCATTTTCATTGTGTGAGGGTATATCTGTGTCACAATGACAACTTACTGAGGTCCATATGACTATTTGAATTCAGAATCAGTCAAAGTGAGCCTGGGGAGAATTCAAAGTGTTCTGAACATGGCGTTGAAGTTCGGAAATGCGATAAGACACTGTAACTTGAAATTTAATTTCCTACTTCTCACCTCTGGCTGTGAACCAGAATGAACTCTGGCACTTCAAAAATATATATAAATGCTCAGGACTCATCCCAAATCTACTAATTCAGAATCTGGGATAGGCTCAGGCACCTTCTTGTTTTAAAAAGCTAAAAGGTCATGTTGTTCATAGCCAGGATTGAGAACCGAAGTCTTAGCTAGAAATCAAAGAGCCTTGGGCCAAATTTGGCCTGCACTTGTGTTTTATCTTGCATTGTCTAATACACTGGACAGCATTAGTTCATGAGTGCTTAACTTTTTTTTTTTATTGGCCACCATTTAAATTTAGAAGATTACATACATGCACACAAAAAAATCTGTCTTCTTTTGAGAAATAAGAGGATTCGGCAATATCGGGTTTGCATGGTGAATTGCTTGAAGCTGAGTAGTGGCTGCCCATTTTGAACAAGGCATATACTTTCCAGTTTGTTGACGGTACCCACCAATTTCTAGTGTCTTCTTGACACCCAGGCTGAGCACCAGTTGCCACTTTCTGGTGTGTCATAAATGGAGGGATTATAAAAATGGATTTCCCTATCCTAAATTTACCTTATTTAACATAAAGAAGTCAGAGATTTATTATTATTATTATAAAAATGTCTTGTGTTATAAGATCATATTTGTATAGAAAAAGCACCAGGCAAAGCAGTAGATTGCAAAGTTAAGAAAGCATTGTTTATAGCAATTAAAACTTATGTCGACACCGAGATTTGTACAAGAACGCTCACAGCGGCTTTGTTCATAATAGCCAGAAACTGGAGACAGTAAGATTCATTGACAAGTTTTGCATTTCCTGTAGGAGACTTGTTAACTTCTGTTAGTTCTCTAATTGAGGAGAGCGGGATTTGTCAGCAACTTTCACATATTCTAAAGCACCAAACTGGTCCTTTGGTTTATTTTGTCCCACCATGTGCAAGTTTGTAGGGAATAATACCTCTTTAAATTTCTTGCACATAATTGTTGATTTCCATTATCCTGGTACCGTTTTCTATTGGTTTTCATTCATGTTTTTCTCTGATTTTAAGAGGCCACAGCAGAGGGGGTTGGTGAGAGGGGAGTGGCCTGCGGGTGTGGGACAGGTGCTGAGGCCCCAGGCAGGCTGGTGGTCCAGGCCACCAACTCCAAGCCACTTACAGGGCCATGTTTGTAGTGATGTGGGGCCAATTCATTTTTAATTCCATGATATTCTCTCATTTGGGAAGCTAGAATGGAGGCATCTCTACTTTAGGGAAACTCTCATGGGGTCCCTAAAGAACAAAACTTTCAAATTCTTAGCTGTTAAGTTCAAAAGCTTTGGTGCAGGTGTAGTATAGAATAGATTTGGGAGAAGCCATGGCCAGGGGGAACATTTTTCTTTTTCTTCTCTCTCGACCACCACCATGTAGACTAAAAAATGGTTTTCCCATTGGAGAGGAATGAGAGAGGAGGAGGCAGGGAAGAGCTAGCTTTCACCTCTTGGCTCGCTGCTCACGCCTGCACGCGGATGTCAAAGGTAGACAGGGCTGCAAGAGAGCCCCTGAACCTCCCACAGCCCATCCACCCTTGGGAGAGCTGCTAACCCCTCTTGTGCCCACAAAGAGGGTTTGGGATCTGCTAAGGGAGCCAGTGGATTCTGCTAAGGGGTCTGACAGCCATGTCAAGGAGCGATTGCAAGTGTGGGTTCAGATAAAGTGTGGACATGTGAGCTGAAGATGATGTAAGGTCAGAAGAGTGGCCATGGGATAGACTCTGTACCCCACCCCCACACCAAGTGTGTGCGTGACCCCCAAGGAGCAGAGATGTCCCCTCAAGGAAGACAGGAAGGAGAAATCCTGAGAAAATCTAGTAACAACAGTGTTTAAAGCTGGTATGACTGAGAAAACACTAAAGTATAATTAATTATGAAGAAGTGTCCACCCAGTGAGGAGGACAAACACAATATTTCTTCAATAATAGCGTTCAATCAGCTCTGTGCCACTGAATCTTCCTTCCCCATCCCATGGTGATATCTTGAGCAGGTTTCAAATTGTCTAATCTTTTTTTGGTTGTTAATGCTTAGTCCAGTTTAGTTTCATATTTAGTTTAAATCTTTTCTCCCTTTCTGCTAGTACAGTTTGAGCTGAGACCTCATCTGGTTGCATTGGGGGGGTTGGGCTGGGCCCGGAGACACTATCTCTCCCCCTTCAAGCCCTGGCTGGTGTGGGAGAGGGGACAGGTGGCAGAGTCTCTCTATTTCCCTGGCTGCTGTTGCAAACGTACTCTGGCATGGGTGCTGCTGCTCCCCTGGCCAACACCATCTGGCCATCCATGCCTTCTGGGTGCCAGGCCTCCATATGTTGGCTGTCATGTGAGGACAAAGTGTGAGTTCCTGAGAGGGCTCTGTAGCAACTGTTCACTCTGGCGCCCGTCACTACCGTCACTGCCACAACGCGCCCCTTACCTCCTTTTGCTAATCTTTTTGTGTATACAGACTTCAGTGCAAGCTTGCTGCTAGAATCGTGGCGGTTGCAGCAGGGTGGGTACTGCCACCTCTTTTTAAGCTTTGCAGGTAGGTATCTGGCCTCAGTTATTGGCTGCTTTCTTTAGATCTGTCCTTCGTAACCCTGTGCACATACTAGAATTACCTGAATGACCTGAAGGGTTTTTAAAAAGCACCCATACCCATGTCCTACGATTCCGAATAATTGTTCTAAGGAAAAGCTAAAGCTAAGCACTGGCATTTACAAAGCTACCCATTGTGGTTCTTATATGGAGCAGAGAAGCATTGAGAATGACTGCCCTCTGGGGGCACTTACCCTTGTAGTTTATCGTAGGGGCTCTAGGGTTAATTCTGGAGTAATAGGAAAAGTGGCACTCACTATAGTGGGGAATTGGCTGAATGACTTCCCGAAGAAGACTAAGATGTCCTTCATCAGGTGGAAGGAGACCAGATCCAGAGGTTGAATTATAGAAAATAATTATAATATTTTGCAGAACTGAGTTTTTGGCTGGTGGAAGTCACACCCACCATATAGTGTTAGAAAAGTGGCATATTTCTTGCACTCATATCTCTATGAAAAGTAGAAAAAAGAAGGTAGACTGAGAAGTTCATATGTTCCACTTCATAAATTGAAGATCATTCCTATGTGCTTATTTGGCAAAGAATGTAATTAAAGAAAACAGGCTGGATGCCATTATGAAACAAACCACTGTAAGAACAAAGATCAGGGACGTGGAAAAGATGTGTGATCAAAACCTAATGGGCTGAAAAGAGAATTGAAATGTCAACAAGGTTTGTCTTGGTTGTTTATAGAATAAACAGTCATGTATTTAAATGAAAAATCTGAGGCCGGGTGCGGTGGCTCATGCCTGTAATCCTAGCTCTCTGGGAGGCCGAGGCGGGTGGATTGTTTGAGCTCAGGAGTTCGAGACCAGCCTGAGCAAGAGCGAGACCCCGTCTCTACTAAAAATAGAAAGAAATTAATTGGACAACTAAAAATATATACAGAAAAAAAGCCGTGCATGGTGGCGCATGCCTGTAGTCCCAGCTACTCGGGAGGCTGAGGCAGGAGGATCACTTGAGCCCAGGAGTTTGAGGTTGCTGTGAGCTAGGCTGTTGCCACGGCACTCTAGCCGGGGCAACACAGTGAGACTCTGTCTCAAAAAAATAAAAAATAAAAAAATAAATGAAAAATCTGCTTGGGACATCAAATTCTTCACAGATAGCATTTTGTAAAAGAGAATCTAATGAATGTAGCAGAAATTGTGTGTCCTGAAAAGATATAAGCAGGTGCCAATGTAAATATAACCAGAAATACTGTTGCTCAATGCAATGGAAATATGGCTAAGAAATTAAAAGAAAAATCGGGTGAAAACATTTTAAAATGGTGACATTTGCTATTGCAGCTGAAGATATTAATACATATTTAGTAATGCGTAGATGTGATAATTAGTTCTATTAATCATCATGGGGTTGAGAATTTTTATATGACTGAAAATGTTTGGACAGTGGGCCCATGACAGACATGACACCATGAAGTGATTAAAAATTAGTTTTTGTGAATAGAGGAAACTTTTGAACAATACACTGCAGTAGATTTGTGTATTTGTAGGATGACGTTCCTGGGTGGATGGTGTTACTATTGGACTTGCAATAAACCTTAAGTTCCATGTGGCAAGTTATGTAAGGACACAAGCTTTACACCTACTCATTTGCATTATTTAGCAGACATTGCTTTGTGCTAGGAGTTAAAAATTGAAGACGTTATGGACACAGGGCTCACTATCGTAAGCTGTACCTCCTTGTAGGGCTTCAGGCACAGAGCATTGGATGCACTGTGTGATGAACTGGACATGCAACATGGCAGTCTGCTCACTACACAGAGGGTGGGTGGCTTAGTCACAGCAGAATGCAGAGGAACATTATTGAACTGATGGAAGAAATGAACTTATTCACATCATCTGAGAGAAAAAAAGCTTTGCTTAGGCTAAGCAGCAAAGACTGTTATCATATGATTGGCCTTTTGGGTTGACAAAAACTGAATATTTCTCTGCAAAGGCATCCACGAATAGATATAAAATGTCATGGGGAAACCTATCTGGCATAGAGTTATTTGGTCCTCTTTTCTGTGTTAGAATTAGTTTCTAGCAATATAACCGATGGCCTGAAATCTAGATGAAAATTTCGATACACTGAAAACTGGCTTCCCAAAATGGCTTATTGATTTCAGACTTTGTGACGATAAACTCCCATTGTTCAGTGCACCTTAGTCGATTTCCACTTACAGTGTGAAAGATGATTCGTGGTGTGACATAGGATTAGAAATTTAGTACAGTGACACTGGAACATCAAACTCCTACAAATGTCTTAACAACTGTGCAAACACTCAAGTTTTAAAATACCTACCTTTTTTTTTGTTTTTGAGACAGAGTCTTGCTCTGTTGCCTGGGCTAGAGTGCCGTGGCATCAGTCTAGCTCACAGCAACCTCACACTTCTGGGCTCAAGCAATCCTCCTGCTTCAGCCTCCCAAGTAGCTGGCACTACAGGCACTTGCCACCATGCCTGGCTAATTTTTTCTATTTTTAGTTGTTTGGCTAATTTCTTTCTATTCATAGTAGAGACGGGGTCTCGTTCTTGCTCAGGCTGGTCTCGAACTCCTGAGTTCAAGCAATCCTCTTGCCTCAGCCTCCCAGAGTGCTAGGATTACAGGTGTGAGCCATCACGCCCAGCCAATACCTACGTTTTTGAACATCGGTCTCCCAGTAATAAACTATGTAAAACTAAATATCACTCCTAGTTAATGGCTCCTAGTCAAGGCTGAATTCCGTGTTCATACTGCAGCTTGACACAAGATTTAAAAAGGACATGTTGGTACTGAAGAAAAAGTGAGCAAACCGTGAAATAATTTCAAGTTTGAATTTGAGATACAGTCTTCAATATCATACACATATACAGTATGTGGTATGGTTGCAGTCAGCGTTCAGAAAAATAAAGGGATTATTTTCCTGGAAATTGGCTTTTTTTTTTAAACTTCTGCCATGGTCACCCATAGACATTTATGTCTGTGTCTTCTGTAGACTCTGGAGTTTTGAATGACCTCTTCAATGCATGTCTTGCACAGGCAATGGATTATGTGATCGCTCTAAAGCTTAGTTAACAGTTTTTACCACAAGATGGAGCTTACAAGTTCCTCTTGGAAAATAGAGCAATTCTTTAATTCGCCCACTAGTGAGCAGTCATGCTCTTTCTTTCTAAACAGGAGCTTCCTGGGGAAACATTTGAAAACCCTCTTCCACTTTAAGAAGTTGGCTAAGAGCTTTACCGACCCTATTAGTGAGATCTCTGATTCTTGATACTCACAGTCGGAGTTATTTCAGACAGTTTTCATGAGGTAACTCATTGTCTCTTAATCAAGCATCCTTTTTATTAACACATTAGTTAGTATTTATTTTTGCAAGGTAAATTGCAAATAAAAACTATATTCCTTAAGTAGATTAACTTCAGTTGACAACAGAGCCTGTTTCTAAAGAATCCAAAACACCAGAATAATAGAATACTGGTGCTGCAAGTGACCCGAGAGCCTGGGTAGCACAGGAGCTCTCCACGTCGAGGTGAGTGAGATGAGGCCTTCGGAAGTGAAGGGAATTGCCTAAGGCCACATGCTTGTTGGAGTCATTACTGGAGTATCAAGGAAGAACTCTCAGATAGTCTCTTTACGCATTTGGATTTCTATAATATTAATATTAAAGTTCTCTGCTGGCCTTTCTTTCCTTTTCTTTTTCCAATTGGTAATTACTTGCCTAGGCTTTTCTCATCCAATTCAGGAAATGGTTATAAAATCTCACTTAGGCGGTATTCAACAATCTTTTTATGCTAAATAATTATCTGCACTTGGGTATAGACACATACAATGGACATTGTTCCTCAAGAAAACTGGAGTCTCCTTTATTCATTCATTCAGCAAATATTTATTATGTGCCCACTAATGCCCCTGGAGATGAACAGTAAATGAGACAAGTTTATGTCTTCATAAAATGTACACTTGAATTTGTATGTGTGTGGG
>NW_012148997.1:2064300-2067989 GCF_000956105.1 Propithecus coquereli
GGTGGGAGGAAGGGCAGTGTGAAAATTTGGGAAGGGCAAATAATAAACAAGTAAATGATATAATTTTGGTTAATGATAAGTGTCATAAAGAAATTAAGTATTCACTTTCAACAAGGGTGTCAATGGGGGAAGGAATAGTTTTCAAAATGGTGCTAGAATTGAATAGCCACATGCAAAAGAATGGGTTTGGACCTCTATGTCACACCATATACAAAAATTAACTCAAAATAGATCAAGGCCTTAAATATATAAGAACATAGGTGTTAATCTTTGTGACCTTGGATTAGGTAATGATATTTTTAGATAAGAGACCTAAAGCACAGCAATGAAGGAAAAATAGGTAAATTGGGCCCCATCAAAATGAAAAACTTTTGTGCTTCAAAGGGCTCTATCACAAAAGTGAAAACACAACCCACACAATGGAAGAAAGTATTTACAAATCATATAACTGATGAGAGTCTAGTATCCAAAATATATAAAGAACTCTTACAACCAAACAATAAAAGAAAGCCTAATTAAAAAATGGGCGAAGAATTTGAATATTTTTCCAAAGAAGATATACAAATGGCCAATAAGCACATGAAAAAATGCTTAGCATCATTAGTCATCAGGGAAATGCAAATCAAAACCACAATGAGATACCACTTCGCACTCACTAGGATGGCAAAAATGTAAAAGACAATGACAAGTGTTGACAAGGATGTGGAGAAACTGAAACCCTCATGCATTGCTGGTGGGAACTTAAAGTGGTGCAGCCACTTTGGAAAACAGCTCCAGCAGTTCCTCAAAAAGTAGATGATAGAGTGAGGGAAGGAAGAGAAAGAGGGCATGGGGTAGCAGTGGGGTGATTTTAGTCACTGTGGTCAGAGAAGCTTTAGGTAAGAAGGTAACATTTAAGGGGAATATTTGTTGGAATAATGACTGGGTAAAGCACACAAACTCCGCTCTGCTCTTAGTTCTCTCTTTTGTTTGTATACAGCCTTTCTCTGATACATACATAGAGTGTGTCCTAGGTACTTCAGTTCTACAAATATGTGTGAAAGATACTTTTAGGAAATAAAAGTCATCATTATTTGATGAAAATGTTGGCCTACAAAATTTCCTGGCAGACTTAGTTAACTGGGAAATCTCTAAGCCCTAACAATGCCCTAGATGTCTTAAGAAAGGTAGATAATCAGGTAACTAAGTGGGGCTCTTGAAGGTTTTGCTAAACCATCCAAGTCGAATACAATTAGTGATAAGTGGCCACTTAATCTAAAGAACCTAGAGAGAGGATCCCGAATTCATCTCCCACCTCCGACCTACATGAGAGGATTCTTCAAAGGGAATTTGCATAAGAGGGGAGCAGCTTTTCCTATCCCTTTCTCTAGAATGCTCTTTCCCCCTCCCCCACAAAGACAAGTAAGGTTGGGAGCATCCAGAGAAGCACTGGCAGAGTTATGACACTTGGTAGAACCAGCTCCTGGCTCACAGGCTTCCCTGTGTTGCTGCCTGAGCAGAGCACAGGAAAGTTCTGGGAGAGCCTAACATGGATCTCCTGGGGCCAGGTTTCTCAGCCTCAGCATCACTGATGTTTTGTGCTGGATAAATCTTTGTTGTCGGGGGCTGTTCTGTGCCATGTAGGATGTTTAGCAGCATCCCTGGCCTCTACCCACTAGATGTCAGCACAAATTCCCCTTCCCCCTTCCCCCTCCCCAAGTTCTGCCAACCAAAAATGTTTTCAGACATTACCGAATGTCCCCTGGGGGACAAAATTGCCCCTAGTTGAGAGTGACTGCCCTTGTTTTGGAGAGCAAGACCAATCTAGAGATTGATGCCTGACTCTCGCCTGGTGGTACCTAAAGGCAAGGGACTTCCTGGCTCTTCCTCTGGTGGCAGAGTAAAAAAAAATAAGTGTATGGGGGCAGCCTGACATTGTAGTGTTTGGAGGAACAAAAAAGGGTAATGCTTTCTCTTCCAGGTACATGCTGTTGAAGGTAACCAGCCTCCAGTTATTTTGCAAGAATCCTCTCAAAGGCAGCTGATTGTTGGACAGGAAAGAAATTTATAAGAAGTCAAAGAGTTGCCTCTTTTAGAAAAGGGGTTTTCAACCTTAGCACTGTTGGCATTTTGGACCAGATAGTTTTTTGTTGTGGGGGCTTCCTGTGCCTTGTAGGATTTTTAGCAGCATCTCTGGCCTTTACCCACTAGATGCTAGTGCCATTCCTCCAGTCATGATAGTTTTGGATGTCTCTAGAGCTTATCAAGTTCCCCCTGGAGGGCAAACATCATCCCTCATTGAGTAACACTGCTTTTAAGCAAGATACATGCCAAGGATCCTGCTATGGAGCTCTGGAAAACCCATAAAGTGTCTCCTGAGGGAGTCAGTGTTATCAGTTTTCTATGGCTGCTATTAAAAAGTACCACAAATTTAACAGTGTAAAACAACACAAATTTGTTACCTTATAGTTCTAGAGGGAGGACAGAAGTCAAACAAGAGTGCTGCTGTGCTGTGATGAGGGTGTTGGCAGGGCTACATTCCTTCTGCGAGCTCCCCAGAGAGTCCCCTTTCTTGCCCCTCCTCTCCACAACCCCTTCCAGGAACTGGCAACAGTAGAGCAAGTAGGGAAAGAAGGGTGAGGAAAGCAAATCAGATAAGATAATATGAAGTGAGATAAGATAAAAGAATGGTTTTTTGCTGGAACTGCAGTGGAGCTCTGTGGCTCAAGCCTGGCTGGAGAGAGGAGAGAACCTTTAAATGAGATGGGAGATAATAGTTTTGATTAAAACAGGACTGAACTTTTTTTTTCTTTTATCTGAAAATAACACTGTTTTAATTTATAACATATCTGGAAAGCCACGGGCTCTACCTGGAAGGTTGCTCATGGCTGGAGAAAGCTCTTGAACAGTAAAAACAAAGGCAATGATGGAAAGAGATGTTATCCCTCATGACACCTCATAGAATCTGGTTTATTGAATAAACCTGGATTAAGATGATTTTGGGGGAGAGGAGATTTCAAAACTCTATTGTGTCACCCCGCGGACTGGGAAGATCTTCCTAGAGAGGGTGAGGTTGCTGGGGGTTGAGCTAGTCGGTACCAGGAGGCAGAGCGGTTTTGGGGAGTCCACCTGTTTTCTCATTTCCCAGGAAAACTGGATACTTTTCTATTACCTAGAAATTTGGGGAAAGAGATAGAGGAAGGAGTGAAGAGAGAAGACTGGGACAAAGATAGAAAGATCTGGATTGATAGCCACCAACATTCTCATGAGGGAAGAATAAGTAGACAATATTTTTAAATCTGTGCTGGCAGGAAACATTGGGACATGTGGCCACCAAAGGGAGAGAGGTACAGCTTGCATGTCTGCAGCAAAGAATCAAATGTTAAAATGCTTCCCAACATGTAAATGTATGGCTTGCCCAAACTCGAAAGCTACAACTGGGAAACTTCCCTGGGTTTCTTGAGGACACTGATCAGATATGTAAATCCAAATTTTTCCTCTCATGCCAGGGACCCAGGAGCACACAGTAGGGCAGGTTACCCACAAAGACTAAAATTTTTGAGTGACAATCATTAATCTGAAACCAAAATTACCTATGGTTTTTGATTACGTGTGAACTACTTATATATAATTATAAAGACTATTTTAAGAATTCAAAAATGACAAACATATTCTATTCATAGTTCTTCCACAAAGGGAGATATAGTGAT
>NW_012148997.1:2071014-2072674 GCF_000956105.1 Propithecus coquereli
ACAAGATTGTCCAAGATAAAACATTTTAGGCAACAAATATTAAGCTTCTGAAATAGACCTAGAGGTTCTTGTATGATAAAAAGATTGTGTATAAGGTTTCTTGATAGGAGAGAAAGCACACCAGCATAAAGCAAAAATAAGATTAGCCTGTGATCAATGGAGTTTATGCTCCCATTCAAAAATTTCCTCAAGAGAGCCAGTTTGGGGGATTTTTAGGGCCCCAAATGAAAATTTGTGCAATACAAGATTGTCCAAGATAAAACATTTTAGGCAACAAATATTAAGCTTCTGAAATAGACCTAGAGGTTCTTGTATGATAAAAAGATTGTGTATAAGTTTTCTGATTTGCTATTTGTTTGTAATGTGTTTGCCTTTCTTTTCTTCTGAGACACTATGGAGAATAAATAATCTCATAGTAATGAAGAGAGAGGAGTGAGGATGGCCAAGAGCAGACTAGAGATTTCATCCTATTTCTTGGTTGTGGGTGATCGATGACAGCACACTGTGGATGAAGTAAAGTAGAGGGTGCTCAAATATACACATGATGGGCCTCTGGGAAGGTGATAGCTGGTCAGCCTGCTGGGAATTTGGAGGGCCTTGGATGCAGAGTTCCTGGCTTTGGATAGTGAGAGCAAGGCATGGGGCAAAACCAGAAGCATCATGAACATTCTGTCTGGCATATAACTGCATTGTTGATCCCTTCCAACCCCTTCTTCCCCACTGCACACAGAGCCATTGGCAGTCCCCATATTGGCAATTATTTTCTAGAGAAATTAAATACATTTCCAAGGAAAACTAGGGCTTCCAGTACAGATGTTTGCACATAGATTAAATCTTTTTTTATGATGGCGTTTTGAATTTCCAGGCTAATATCAGATTTTGCACACACATAACTAAAAGAGGAGCCAGTCCATCAAGGTGGCCCAGTTACAAAACAGAGCTCTCAATCAGCCTTTCCATTCAGGAGAATGTTTCAATGCAGAATAATATCTACTTACCCCAAACAGCTTTTTATTTTCCTTCATGAATTACTAATCAAGGATTATTAAAAATAGGAACAAAATTCACAGCCTGAAAGAAAAAGACCAAGATAAACATTAAAGAACAGATGACCCCTGAAGACATAAAGGTCAAAGAAGAACACTTTAAAAATTCAAACTTGTATCCTCAGAGAAGGCAGAGAAGACATTGCATCCATAAAATAGAAAAAAATGTTATTACAAATAAGCAATTAATTCTGAAGTGATGGGCCTTGTGAAAAAAAAAAAGCAATTAAGAAACAACAAGGTAAGAATGTAAATTGGCACAACCACTATGGAAAACAATATGGAGGTTCCTCAAAAATTAAAAATAGAACTGCCATTTGATCTAGCAACCCCATTACTGGATATATATTTTTAAAAAAATGAAATCACTATCTCTAAGAGATATCAGCAGGTTCATGTTTATTGCAGTACTATTCATAATAGCCAAAATGAGGAATCAACCAAGTGTTCATCAATGGATGAATGGATAAAGAAAATGTGATATATAAACACAGTGGAATACTAGTTAACCATAAAAAGAAGAAACCCTGTCAGTTGCAGCAACATGGATGAAACTAGAAGACATTATGTTAAATAAAATAAATCAGGCACAGAAAGAAAAATACTACATGATC
>NW_012148997.1:2072909-2076239 GCF_000956105.1 Propithecus coquereli
ACTACTTATATATAATTATAAAGACTATTTTAAGAATTCAAAAATGACAAACATATTCTATTCATAGTTCTTCCACAAAGGGAGATATAGTGATTTGGAATTTTTGTTTGTTTTTTGTTTTTGCTTTGTTGGGAGGGGAGATTATGGAGCACCAAAAATGGTTGTGTGTTACATGCAGGGAACTGATGAGATGTTGGTGTGTCTATTTGAATGGAATGGAGTAGTCAAGATAAGGTGCAGCAGTAATGAAGATAATGTAATAAAACAAATGGGTATTTTGTGCTTTCCATGTCAATATAGAGCCGGAGGGGAATATAAAGCCAAAGAATAGGGCTCAATCCTCAACAAAGCTTCAGGTCCAGAGAGAAGAGCCGTGTAAGAGACTGACATGGGGGAGGAAGGGAGGAGTGAAGAGAGTTAAGCAGAATTAACTTATCTCTAGGTCCTAAATAGGAATGAACTTTCAAAACTCTACTCCAGGTGTATTGCAGATATTGAAAGTAAGACATTGTTTATGTAATATACTTACCCCTGTGGGTGCATGCTGTCTTCATGCCCCAAATCTTACATAGGATTATCTGTCAAAGAAAAGGACCCAGGCCACAATATGTTTTGCTCAGGTGGTTGGGCAGAAGTATCCAACTGCAGCTGGATTCTGCCTCTCTCAAAGTATTTGTCCCCGTCTACCTGGGAGCAAGTGCTTTTTACTTTTATATTGCATGTAGTAAAGTCTTATTTTCTAAATTAAAGAGTTGTGTCTGTCCACATGTTAAGCTATCAATAAATAATTTGTTGAAGGAAGGAAAGAGAGAGGAAGGAAGGTAGAACACAGCAAAGTGTAAAGAAAAGAGGGACAGAGCTTTCAATCTTTGCCTGGGTTCCGGTTTGAATGAGCCAATGATTTATTTGCAGCCACTGCTGATCAAGATGGTGCAGATGCAAATGGCAGTTTTCCCTGGTTAAGTGTTGGTGGCAATTGGATCACTCTCTGATTTTCATTCCTGAGGCCTGCAGGTTTTCAGGAAACCACATCTCAGGCAGTTTAGTAGGGGGTTATTTTTAAGCTCAGATACAAATACGAGCCGATTATAGTTCTTAGAATGAAAGAGCTTTTATTTGTAAGGCAGAGGATAGCTAGAGACAGAGCCATTAGTTTAGCAAAAATTCGCGTCCAAAGAAGATATACAAGAGAAGGGGTTATTGGAGGGTAGAGAGGTCTGGGGATCAGAAGCAAGATATTGGATAGATGCAAGTTTGGAAGCCATTGGCTTTTTGGGAACTTGAATTCTTAGAATGGAGGAGACTTCTCAGAGACAGCTTGCAGGGAGAGAGAAGAGTACATGATGGACCCACCTTGGGCATTTTAACATTTTGCAGGTCTCTTTCAAACTCAGCCTCATCATAACTCTTTCCTAATTCTGATATCAGCAGTGACAGTTCATTTCATCTATTCTCACTGCTTCTTGGGCCTTTCATCTCTCATTGGTCCTGGCTCTTGTCTGGAGATGATTTTACTCCAAATTCTAGTCCATGGTTTAGGATTGGTCTGTGTGCAGATGTGCACCAGGAGGCTATTTCAAAATCCCAGATGAGCTCACACATAAAGTAAGGATTAATTTTTCAATTTACAAACCAACTGTATAAAAAAGCAATGCACATTTGAAAAGTAATTAATTTAATTTCCATCTTGCCCCATCCTCCTCCCCATTCACTTTATGGATGACAATATAACTCTGGGTAAAATGACTTATTTCATGTCACACTCATCCCACTCAAGATTGTCCCTCTTGCTTTGAGCCTGGCTGCAAAGTAAAGGTGGAAGGTGATTTGGGCTGGTCTCTAGGCAGAGTCACCGCCTGCACTCCATTTTCTTCTCACCATGACACCTTTGTTCAGCATGTCACCTGTGAACTGAAATAAAATTTTAAGGCTCCCCCCCCACCAGCTGACTAAATGGACCCCCTCGTGGCCAAAGGAATATCCTAAAACTAAATTGCCTGCCAGGAGGAAGGTCAGACATGCCTTATCATGCCCCCCTCCCTTCTTGGGGACATCCTTTGTAACCCATTAACAAGCCTAAGGATATTGAGGACTAAACTCTGATCTTTTTCTTTTGCTCGAAATTCCTTCCTAAGGAGGCCAGATGAGTCCTGCCTACAAATGATAAAATCTCAGTAAACAGGTTTTTCATCACGTTGTTTACTTCCCAACCTGATTCTGGTATAGCATCACGTGATAGATAAAAGACCCTCAAACATTCCTTTCAGCTGATTCCTGGTCTTTTGGACAAAACCTGACTCTTTCAGCCAATGGTCAACTAATGAATCCCTAAATCCACCTATGATTTGTAAGCCCCCCGCTTTGAGATGTCCTGCCTTTTTGGGCCAAATCAATGTATGCCTCCCACGTATTGATTTGTGACTTTACCTGTAACCCGTCTCTCTAAAATGTGTAAAACCAAACTGTAACCCAACCACACCGAGTCCACTGCTCAAGACCTCTTAGACATGGCTCCGGGTCATGGTCTTCAAATTTGGCTCAGAGTAAATCTCTTTAAAATTATTTTACATAGTTTGGTCTTTTTTCCATTGACACACCTTTTCTTCTGTCTTGGACTGCCCCTTCTCTTGCCCACCCATCTGATGCCAGCAGCTCCATCTCTGTGCTCAGCTATGTTTGTTGTACAGCAGCCTTCCTCATTAGAATCCCATTACTCCATGGTTGGAGGAGGGTCTCCATGGTGATAACAGGTGCAAATGTTCCCAGGAATCTGCCACTGTGTCTTCTTACCTACTTGGCAGGCAAGCTAGAGTTGGCTAAGGTGGTCTAAATCCACTTTTATCTTTTCTGTGCTTGTTGCTATGCGCTTATGAAAAAAAAATTCCTGGGATAATGGTGAAGGACATGCACATAGCTGTGTAGAGTGCCTGCTGAGAGGTCTCATACAGATGTTTTTCTTTAAGTATCCTGACCACTTAGTATATTAATAAAAACCTCTCATTTCCAGGTCAACAATCAGCTTTTACCAACATAAGCTTTCTGGAAATTTTCTATGAAACAAATCTTTGCCAGTAAGAAAAAGAAACTGGAAGCTGCCTTTGTTTAATAAATTTGAGGGATTGATAAATTTTCCCAAAGGGGCCACATAATGAAATTAGCAGGTTTCTTGATAGGAGAGAAAGCACACCAGCATAAAGCAAAAATAAGATTAGCCTGTGATCAATGGAGTTTATGCTCCAATTCAAAAATTTCCTCAAGAGAGCCAGTTTGGGGGATTTTTAGGGCCCCAAATGAAAATTTGTGCAATACAAGATTGTCCAAGATAAAACA
>NW_012148997.1:2078518-2082837 GCF_000956105.1 Propithecus coquereli
AATTTAAAAACATAAAATTAATAAAAAAAGAAGTAGAGAGTAGAATAGTGGTTACCAGAGTGTGGGGAGAGTAGGGGAGATGGGGAGATGGGAGGTTGGGGACAGATTGGTCAATGGGCACAAAGTTGTAGTTAGATAGTAGGAATTAGTTTTGGTGTTTTATTACATAGTAGGATGACTATGGTTAATAATATTGTATTATATTTTTCAAAATAGCTAGAAAAGACATTTTGAATATTCTCACCATGAAGAAATGGTGAATGTTTGAGATGATGGACATATTAAATATTCATCATTTATAATATTTGATGACTTATTACACAATATATACATGTATTGAAACATCACATTATACCCCATAAATATGTATAATTATGTGTCAATTAAAAACAAAGTAAAAAAAAAAAAGAAACAAGAAGTTTCTGGAAATTTAAAACATGATTTAAAATTACATTAAGTAATACAATTACAGTAAAAATAAGAGAAATTCTCAAAATTCAGGGCAAAACTCAATAATCAAAAAGATAAGGGAAAAGATTAGAGACACAGTTGTTTAACCTAGCAGGCTTAAGATCTGACTGAAAGGAGTTTTAGGTAATGAGATTAGAGAAAATGGAGAGAAAGTCATTATCTTTTAAAAATAGAAGAAAAAATTTCAGTGCTGATGAAAAACATGGTCTTTTGATTGATAAGCCTTGAACTGATCTTACATAATTTTTATCAATGGGACATTCACTACTAGTTAACTAAGACATGCTTGTTCTCCCCTCTTTCTCATTATAAGAATGCTAATTTTGTTTAGAGTGAAAGTGTGCACAATTAAAAATAATTTCTCCTACAGATTTCCTTGAAGGGGTGTCCATGTGACCCAGTTCCACCAGGTATGTAGATGTTATGCCTCAATGTGGAGAAGCCATCCTGTGACAATGAACAAGAGCATAAGCAACATGATAAGGGTGGTAGGACAAGAAGCTAGAAGGATCCTAGGTCCTTCATGACATCCTAGAGCATTTTCTGCAGCCTCTAGACTTCATGTTACATTAAAAATATTAGGCATTATATTGTCACTGTAGCTAGATTTGTGTTATATGCAGTTGAGTAATACTACTGAATCACCAAAGACAAAGAGAAGACCCTGGAAACTTCTGAAGGAAAAAAATACTAAAACCTACAAAAGAACAAAGATACAGATTGCTTTCAGACTTCCAATTAGTAACAATGAATGCTGGAAGATAATGACATTTCTTTTAAGTTTTTAAGGGGAATGATTTTAGACTTAAATTATATACTCAACCAAACTGCCAGTTAAGAATGAGGGTAAAATAAAAATATTTTTAAACATTCAATGACTGAGAGAGTTTACGTTCTCAGGCAACCTTTCTGAAGGAGTTACTTGAGGGTGTGTTCTAGTAGGAAAGCACAAAAATAATAAAAGAAAGAATAAGACATGAAATCTAGGAAATTGTTGATGTATATAATCCAGACATTCAATGAAGGAATTTCCAATTTGTTGAGATTGGAGTAAGAGGATGAAGGGCTTTGAGAAAGTTGCTTCTAGAGGTAAAAAAAAAAAAAAAAAAAAAAAAAGATAGATTACATCTAATTGGTAATAGTTGATTAAAAGGCTGAGTTACTTTGAGGAAGTAGTACAGCATAAGCTTACTTTTTTTGTGGGAGGAGGGAAAGTCTAGACAACATAAAAGAAGGCAATTGAGTAGAATTATGACACATTCAAACTAAACTCTTGAATACTGCTGAGTAAATGATGGATTGTAAGAAAATAAAATGCACTTGATTTTTAAAAATTGAGATATGACTGACATACAAAAAGGTGTACATATTTAATGTCTACACCTTGATGAGTATGAAGACATGTATATAACTGTGAAACCATCACCATAAACAATACCATAAACATAATCACTTCTTATAAAAGTTTCTTTCTTCCTTCTTGTTTTGTGATAAGAACATTTAGCATAAGATCTACTTTTTAAACAAAATTTAAAGCAGTATATAATAAAATACTGTAAACTATATGCGCTATGCTGTACAGCAGATTTCTAGGATTTATTCATCTTGTATAACTGAAACTTTGTACATTTTGACCAATACCTCCCCAATTCCTCCTTCCCTCAGCCCCTGGTAACCACCATTCTACTCTCTGCTTCTATGAATTTGATTTGTAATATAAGTGACATCATGTAGTATTTGTTCTTCTGTTTACTAAGCCAAAGTTGGGAATGCATTCAGGAAAAACACAAGCCACAGACAAATCTGTGGCCATTTTTCTCAAACGGGACTTGGGAAATTTAGGTTTAAAAAGGAATAGAGCATACAGAGAAAAACAGAGAAGTAGAGGAGTGGGCAGTGAGACAAGATAGTTACATTCTTGTGAGACAAAGAAAATCTATACTTTACCTAAGATTAGGGGAACATTAAAAGAGAAAAAGGGAGTGAAGGAAGAATCAGTTATCCAGATATCCCTGGACAGATGGAAGGATATTTGATCTTGTCTTGTCTCTGTTCTGCACCTGGGAAGATAAACCTGTAATCCACATTATTAGTGTGGAATCAAACAAACTTTAGCTTTAGGAGCTAGACTTGGTCTGCAGACCCAAATTTACAATTTGCATGTCCTTGCTTATGGGATCCAGCAAGGAATTTCCTTATGAATGAAGGATCTGTGGGGGACAGTCCTTTACCTTCTACCTTTCTGTGGGGATCTGACTGATGAATAATGTTAATAACAGCTATTCATTTGGAAGGGGGTATTATATGATTCAGCCTCCTTCCCCTTTGCATAAGGAATTGGGCGGGGGGGACAGTGATCCTGAGATTTTTATTTTCCTTTACAGTGGAATATACCTCAACATAATAAAAGCCATATATGATAAGCCCATTGCTAACCATTGCATACTCAATGGTGAAAAGCTGAAAGTTTTTCATCTAAGATCAAGATTAAGACAAAGATGTTCACTCTTGCCACTTCTATTCAACATATTACTGGAGGTCCTAGCCAGAGCAATTAGGCAAGAGAAAGAAATAAAGGGCATCCAAATTGGAAAGGAAGAAGTAAAATTACCTCTGTTTGCAGATGACATGATTCCATATGTAGAAAACTCTAAAGACTCCACCAAAAAAAAATCTATTAGAACTAATAAGCAAATTCAGTAAAATTTCAGGATACAAAATCAACATACAAATATCAGTAGTGTTTCTTCACACCAACAATGAACTATCTGATAAGTAAATCAAGAAAATAGTCCCATTTACAATAGCATTGTGAGATCAATAGTGGGGGACCTCTGGCTCTCTTAGGGACAAAAGCAGGTGCCCCACCTTGGTGCTGCCTAGAGCAATTGCCACATCTGGAGAAGAAGGACAAGGGCGAGTGCCCCACCTTGGTACTGCCCCACCTTGATCCTGCCCTGAGCAATTGCCATACCTGGGGTAAGGAGGAATGCCCTGCTAATCTGAAAAAGAGTGCAGGGAATTCCCCAGCCCACAGGCCAGACAGCCCAGGCATAATAGGATCTGGAAAACGACCTAGAGTAACCTAAGGCTAATTATCATGTTATTAACTGTCCATCACAGTGGTTCAATGGTGACATTTGAACCATGAGGAGGGCCCAATCCAGACAGTATAAACCAGGACCCCAGACCATAACCAGAGCCTCTTATTAAAACAGGAGGCCTGTTTGCCATCTATGGTGAATGTTTCTTGATCTTGCTCTATAAACCTATCTTGCTCTTCCTCAATAAACTTCAGTTTCATTCTTGCCTTGCTTTCAGTGTGTCTGGTCATTCTTGGGCCAAGAGCACACCAAGAACTGAGAACAGACAACCAACCCAACAGCATCTAAAAGAATAAAATACTTAGGAATAAAAAACAAATAGTGGAAGGACTTGCATGACAAAAACTATAAAACACATTTCATTTTTATTCTGGAAACAAGCTCCTTCAATCTCAGTCTATGGATTGTGTCATTGACCTTAATGGAAAGCAGTTTTTGGTTCTGAGTCCAATAATATTTTTAGTCACAATATTAGAAATGCTATTTATTGTTTTTCCACATGTAAAATCAATTTATAGATAAAGCATAGAAGACTGAAGTATAGTGAAGGAAATTCGAAATACTTTATCCCAAAATATGGCATTTTGACATGCTTGATTGACTGAAGAAGCCTCAAAGTCTCTCTGACCTCCCTCTACAACCATCTGCTCTTGTTGAAGTTTCTTTATCTGCCATTTTACCAGAAAGGCATATGAGCTTCTGAACCCCACTGGGGAGTTGAATCTTCATTTTTCTAAGGGCTCC
>NW_012148997.1:2083792-2087279 GCF_000956105.1 Propithecus coquereli
TAACCAGTATGGTGACCTTGTGTCAGTTATTTACCATGCATACATTATCTTAATTATTGCTGCGCACCATTCTGTGAGATCAGCACTATTATCCTCCTCATTTTATAGATGAGGGAATTAAAATTTGCATGAGTTAGGTATTTGCGAAAGGATAAACAAGGAGTAGAAGACAAAAACTTAGAACTTCAACTTGAACTTAACTACTCCACCAGTATTCTTACCATTCCTTGCTTATAGACTATACACTTTTCACTCTTGTGATTATTTTGTTGTCGTTACTGTTAGTTTTGTTGTTAAACAATTCAATTTTCTTTAAGATTCAACCTAGTTTTCTTTCTGAGCACTCTCTTAATTACTATTTCCTCAGCATTTTTTCAGTTGATCTTTAGTCTTTGTTTTTCACACATATCTTTATCTGTCCTTGTCAATTCAACTGTAGGTTACCCTTGCTCCACTGTTGAGTAGAAGAAATTCTTGCTGCTAAATGGCCAATGATATGTTACTTTATCACTCATATATAGAAATGAAATACGCAGCTTACTAGAGCCTATCGTTCCAATGGTGATGGTGAATTACATACATTTTGTTTAATATACAGAAAATAAATTTCTCAACAAGAGAGATGATTTTCTGCATTTCAGATTTTCAAGCAGGCACTTGCTAAGTAGACAAAGACCTGATGTTGCTAGAACCCTCAGTGAACATTTTCCAGTCTAAAAAAATTTTTATCTGAAGTTTAGGGAAAGAAAAGAAATAAAAAGCAATTCAACAAAGCTCATTTAAACCATTTTAGTAAGAATATGGATGAAAGTATAAGAGATTAGAAAGCTTAAAAGACAGGGACATTCAATAACAAAATTGATACATATATCTAGAAATAAATTACTGCATTCGAAAACCAGAAAGTAGAAACTCATTGTAAAACTTCCAAGTGGAGGTTCACATTGCATATTAACAAAATAAAGGCTTTGAGGAGCGCTTGAGGAGAAACTTGTTGACTGGGGTTCAAGAGAGCAGTTCTTAAACTGATTGGGCCACAGAAGCTTGTCCCCTCTTAATCCACGCCAGCACACATCAGGCCTTCTGAGAATTGCCATTGCATATCACATGCTAATTCTTGACCAGACATGAAAAAAATCTTTGTGACACTTGTACCTGAAACAAACCAAAGTTCTGGAAACACGGGGGTGGCGATGAATGTTGTTAGCCTTATAATAAGCATGAGTAAATTCTCAACTTGTACTAGCACATATCACAAAACAGCTCAATGTTTCCATTTATTCTTTTCTTGGATAGATTATATCTTAATACCACTGAAAATTCAGAAGATACAAAAACGTATACAGTGAAAAGTCTTTCTCCTACTTCCTATCTCCCAGTCATGTAGTTTACTTCTATGGAAGAAAACAATATTGCTCATCTCTTACTATATTCTTCCACAGAGAATTTATGTATATGCAAGCACACACATTTGTTTTTAAAAACACTTTTGAATGCAAATGATAGTATGTACTGCTTTTTATATATTTTTAATACCTAATATTAATAATACATTTGGAAGCCATTCCATATACACACATAAATACATTTGTACTTTCTCTTTCTTTCCTTCTCTCTTCTCCTCCCTCTCTTATTTTCTTTGTATAGCCTGTCACATTTAACCCTTACATGAATGTCTGTTGAAGTTTTTAAGTTTCCTGTTTTTCCTATTGTGAACAATCCTGCAACAAATAACTTGTACATACGTCACCTTTTATGTGTTCAAGTCCATTTGTGCGATAAATTCCCTCAAGTAAAATTATTGAGTAAAAGTATGTACATTCATAATTTTGTAGCTGTTACTAAACTCCACTTGAGATAATAGTAATCAACACTCCCATCAATTTATCAGATTGCCTGGTCCCCATTATCATCAACACAGTGTGTTATCAAACTTTTTGATATTTGCTAATCTGATAGATGAAAAATTGTATTTCAGAGTGGTTCTAATTTTTATTTCCCTTGTGATAAATCAGGCTGATCATCCCTAATAATCAGCTTCTTAGTGCTGACTTTCGAGGATCACTAGATATTTAAGGAAAGCTTCAATCATGGGAGAGAAAAAACTAAAACACAGAGAAAAATGGAACTTGGAGGAAAGAGAAATATAGGAGGAGGAGACAATAGTTAGAACATGTCTAATTTTTTTTTGTCAAGTTACACTCTTTCTATTGAAATACTGGGAATGTAGGAGAAAATTGGTGCTTTGGTAGATTTGCTAATGGGACTATGAAGGAATGTCCTTCTAATGGCATCTGTCAAGGAATTTAAGGGCAGCTTCATCAGTTGAAATGAGACAGGGAAAAGAGAAGTTGGAGGTTTGAGGGCCAAAGAAAAGATTTGAGATAGTCATTTTAGGTTGTCAGTGAGTGACTTCTCTAGGGAAATACTGGATAGGAATGCTCAATGAAGTTACTCATTTGTGGCTGAAGAGCAGGGATTTGTAGGAACATAAGTTCATCTGGTTATGACATACTCTCAAGTAGCACTCAGTTGCTTAGAAGTGAACAGGGGAGTGTTAAATAATCAAGTTCATCTAAATGTGGAATTATTCCACATTATGGGGTTGAAGAGGGAGACAGCCCAGGAAATTAGAGTATTGTATGATTCATTTATGTAAAAATTATATTAGAGAAAATTTCAAACATATCTTGAAAAGAAAGAATAATATAAAGAACCTCATGTATCTGAAACCTTGTCTGAAGAAAAAAATTATCAATATATGACTAATACAAACCTCCCCACTCTTCACTCCTTTGCCCTCTGATGGGTTATTTTAAAGCAAATCTTAGACATAGCTCATTTCATTCATAAATACTGAAAATATTTTTGAGGGGTAGGTATAACAATTGACCAGTAATCCCAACTGAATATGAAAGGAAGTGAAGAGAGGAAAGGCCTGGTAGAGGGACAGAGAATATAGAGGTGTCAAGGGACTGAAAGCCAGTGATGTTTCCATGGCAGCAAATAAAATGGAAAAATAAGAGGTAGTGATAGAAGAGTGAGATGCTTAATTTGTGATTTTGGAGGTTTTCACTTTTTAAAATAAAAGCCAACTGGGAGAGACTCAATCAACAAGTTAAGGTGCACAATCCTTTCCCTCAATTTTTTTCTACTTACCAATTTTCTTTCTAACTAAAAAATACAAATCTTTTAAAATTTTGAAATTAGTGCATACTAACATTCTAAGTAGTTCAAACAATGCAGAAAGTGTAAATACTTCATTTATTCCCCAGATAACTAATGCCACTACTCAGAAGTCCTCTGCTAATTGTTTTTGGAACATTCTTACAGAAACTTCTTATACACACAAATATATGTATATTCTGTAAAAAAAAGAGAAATAAATGGAATCATAAAATATGTCCTTTTTGCACTTAACAATGACATAGGAAATTTTTTCATCTCAGGATACATGCATCTATTTTACTTAAAAAATGTTAATATT
>NW_012148997.1:2089314-2100541 GCF_000956105.1 Propithecus coquereli
GTATTGATTTTGTATCCTGAGACTTTACTGAATTCATTTATCAATTCCAGTAGCCTCTTGGTTGAATCCTTGGGGTTTTCTGGATATAGTATCATATCATCAGCAAATAGTGAGAGTTTGATCTCTTCTGCTCTCATTTGTATGCCTGTAATTCAACTGTCTTGCCTGATTGCTGTGGCCAGGACTTCCAGTACTATGTTGAATAGAAGTGGAGATAGTGGGAAACCTTGTCTGGTTCCAGTTCTAAGTGGGAATGCCTTCAATTTTTCCCCATTCAGTATGATTTTGGCTGTGGGTTTGTCATATATGGCTTGTATCATTTTTAGGTAAGCCCCATCTATACCTATTTTCTTAAGCGTTCTTATCATAAAAGGGTTTTGAATTTTGTCAAATGTTTTTTCTGCGTCTATTGAGAGAATCATATGGTTTTTGTTTTTGCTTCTGTTTATGTGGTGAATTACATTTATAGATTTGCATATGTTGAACCATCCCTGCATCTCTGGGATGAAGCCCACTTGGTCATGATGGATAATTTTCTTAATAAGCACCTGGATTTGGTTAGCTAGAATTTTGTTGAGTATTTTTGCATCTATATTCATAAGGGATATTGGTCTGTAGTTTTCCTTTTTTGTTGCATCCTTTCCTGGTGTTGGTATCAGGGTTATGTTGGCTTCATAAAATGTGTTGGGGAGGATTTCATCCTTCTCAATGTTGTGGAATAATTTCTGCAGGATAGGCACCAGTTCTTCTTTGTAGGTGTGGTAAAATTCGGGTGTGAAATGTTCTGGTCTGGGACTTTTCTTTTTTGGAATGTTTTTTATTGCTGTTTCAATTTCAGTCCTTGATGTTGGTCTGTTCAGGAATTCTATTTCTACCTGGTTGAGCCTAGGGAGGCTGTGTGTTTCTAAAAATGTGTCCATTTCCTCCACATTTTCCAGTTTGTGTGCATAAAGGTTTTTGTAATATTCATAGATTATATCTTGAATCTCCTTTTTTGGCATTCTCCTTTTTTGTTCCTGATGGAACTTATTAGAGATTTTTCTTTTCTGTTTTTCATAAGTTTTGCCAAGGGCATGTCAATTTTGTTTATTTTTTCAAAGAAACAACTTTTTGTTTTATTAATCTTTTGTATAGTTTCCCTGTTTCCAATTTCATTTAGTTCTGATTTGATCTTATTAATTTCCCTTCTTCTGCTGGGTTTGGGGTCATTCTGTTCTTCTTTTTCCAGTTCTTTGAGTCGATTCATTAGGTTGTCTGTTTGTGATCTTCTTGACTATTGGATATAGGCATTTATGGAAATAAACTTTCCTCTCAGGACTGCTTTGGCTATGTCTCACAGATTTTGATAACTTGTGTCACCTTTGTCATTTAGTTCAAAGAATCTTTTGATTTTCATCTTTATTTCCTTGTTTATGAAATAATCGTTCAGCAGAAGGTTGTTTAATTTCCATGACTTTGTATAGAGATGAGAGTTTCTGTTGGGGTTGATTTCTATTTTTATTCCATTGTGATCTGAGAAGATGCATGGTATAATTTCTATTTTTTTAAATTTTTTGAGATATTCTTTGTGTTCTAGAATATGATCAATCTTAGAGAATGTCCCATGAGCTGATGAGAAGAACGTATGTTCAGTGGTTTTTGGATAGAATGTCCTGTAAAATGTCAGTCAGGCCCATTTGTTCTAGAGTTCTGTTTAAGTCCATTATTTCTTTGTTAATTTTCTGTTTGGAGGATCTGTCCTGTGCTGTCAGTGGGGTGTTGAGGTCTCTGACTATTATGGTGTTGCTGTTTATCAATTTGTTTAGATCAAGTGGAGTTTGCTTTATGAATCTGGATGCACCCAAGTTGGGTGCAAACATATTTATAATTGTTATGTCTTCTTGTTGAACTGTACCCTTCACCATTATATAGTGGCCCTCTTTGTCTTTCATTACTTTTGTTGATTTAAGAACTAAGTTATCTGAGATCAAAACTGCCACACCAGCCTTCTTTTGGCTTCCATTTGCTTGAAATATTGATTTCCACACCTTTACCTTGAGTCTAAATGCATCCTTGCAGGATAGATGCATTTTCTGAAGACAGCAGATACTTGGCTTGTATTTTTTTATACATTTGGCCAGCCTATGTATCTTGAGAGGAGAGTTCAAGCCATTCACATTTATTGAGAGAACTGATAAGTGGGGTAAATTACTGTTCATTCTGTTGAGTTGCATTTTGTTGCTTTGTTTTCTCTCTTGAGCCATTGTGGAATCTAGCCTTTGATCTTTAGCTTTTGAGTGGTTTTACATTCGTGAGTGTTTATTGTGCCGATCCTTATGTAATTCTGTTTTGAGTACTTCTTGGATAGCTGGTCTTGTCTTGGTGAATTCCCTCAGTCTTTGCTTATCTGAGAATGTCTTTATTTCTCCTTCATATATGAAACTTAGTTTCGCAGGGTACAAGATTCTAGTCTGGGCATTCTGTTTCAGAAGAGTGAGACTGGGGCGCCAGGCTCTTCTTGCTTCTAAGGTTTCAGTTGAGAAATCTGGAGTTATTCCCATGGGGTTTCCTTTGTATGTTACTTGCTTCTTTCGCCTTACAGCTCGTAGTAGGGCCTCTTTAGTAGATATTTTGGTCAATGTGATGACTGCATGATGTGGTGTCTATTTTCATTGAATCTCCCTGGGGTTCGCTGAGCTTCTTGTATCTGTATATCT
The DNA here is from genome assembly GCF_000956105.1 of Propithecus coquereli. Classification (NCBI taxonomy): domain Eukaryota; kingdom Metazoa; phylum Chordata; class Mammalia; order Primates; family Indriidae; genus Propithecus; species Propithecus coquereli. The sequence goes on from NW_012148997.1 coordinate 2,092,011, forward strand.
AGATTTTTAGCAAGGCTTGGGAAATTCTCCTCTATTAAATCTTCAAATAGCTTATCCAGCCCTTGAGTGTTTTCTTCTTCACCTTCCGGAATCCCTATCACCTGCTGGTTTGGTTTTTTCACATAATCCCACTTTTCTTGTAGGATTATTTCTTTTTTCTTTATTTTCTGTTCAATCTCTGTGACTGACTTATTCAATTGGAGGGAGCTGTCTTCAATCTCTGAGATTCTTTCTTCTGTTTGATCTACCCTGTTCTTGAGGCTTTCCACTGTGTTTTGTAGTTCCCTGAATAAGTCCTTCATTTCCAGGAGGTTGGTTTGATTTTTCTTTAATATTTCAATTTCTTTAGTGAATTTTTCTTCCAAGTCCTGGATTTTTTTTTGTGGTTTCTTTGTGTTGGTTATCCATTTTTTCTCGCATATCATTGAGTTTTCTTACAATCCATGTTTGGAATTCTTCTTCTGTCATTTTAGTATTCTGGACTTTGTTAATGTTCATTGCTAGAGAGCTGGTGTTCCTCTTTGGGGATGTGCTTTCCATTTGATTTTTCATACTTCCAGAGATCTTTCTCTGGGTCCTTCCCATCTGGATCAGCTGTTGCTTCTCTTCTTTCAGTTTTCGTTTGGAAAGTAACACGTAGTGTGTGTTATCTGCTTCAGTAGATGTGTTAGCCAGGCAGATCGCAGGTGCCGCCTATTAGCCTGGATGTGTGCACTTCTATGATTACTTGATCTGCCACTAGAGGGTGCCGATAGTATGCTGTTCAGGGTTCTACCACTGCTGGGAGGCTGCTCCTGATGGGAGGGGTTACTTGGGGAACTTGTTTTGGTCTCTTGCCAGGATTTTTGTTCCCTAACCAGGGACCTCACTGTTGGTAGCTGACCAGAGGCGGAAATCCAGCCCCAGAGATGGGATCCTACTGGAGACCTAAACCCATCTGACGAGGAAAGTCACTGGGCTGTCAGCTATTGGTCAGCGCCACAGCCCCAGAGACTGAAGCTTGTCTCAGAGGGAAAGTGGCTCTTTATGTCTCACTGCCACAACCCCAGAGGTGGAGCCTACCACTTTCCCCCCAAAAGATGCTGGCTAGGGAGAGGGTGTGCTGCCCCAGTTCGCCCAGCGCCTGCAAGTCCCCCAGGCATTAGCCTCCCACAGCTGAGGAAGTATTCAGAATTCACCCTTCAAAAACGGGCCAGGCTGGTCGACTTTAGGTCCTGCAAGGGCAGAGCTTGTCGTGACATTTCCCGGGCTGGGGAAAGGGAGCTGCCCCACACCGTATCGCACCGCAGCCGCAGTGTTGTGGGTCCCGAGAATGGCGATCACCCGCCCACGGTGCACCAGCACTGGAGGCGACGGATCAGGGGCTGGCAGGAGCCAGATCAGGGAGCCGAGTCATCAGGGTGCCCCGTTGTCTCTTTTGTCACCCTTCCCCAATCTCACACCTGTCCAGCAGGAGTTCTCGCTCTTTCTGACCCACCCTAAGCAGTCCTAATCGCCTGCGGCAGTTTCCAAGTTAGAGTCCTCTACTTAGTAATCACGTCCTTGATCTGGACCCGCTGGGTGCCAGAGACCAGCTTCCTGACTCCTAACTGCCTCCGGAGGTAGCCCAGACCAGCCCCTCCCCTGTCCGGCGCAGTCCTGACAGGAGCTCCGGGGAGTTCAAGATGCTTCCTGCTCGTGTCCCCTCTCCACAGAGCTCCACGTCTCCTGCCACGATTCTGCACCACTTCACACAAGGTCCCTGTCGTGACGGGCTTGTAAGTCAGTGGGGAAACTAGACTGTCTCTTGAGAGTCTTATCGCACTGCACTTGCTGGCCAGGCAGGCGCAGCCGTCCCACGCTCCACTCTCTATTGTCTGTCTCGCACTCTCCAGGTTTCGTGTTCCTATCTCCTGTTCACCTTTTTTTTTCTTTCTTGTTTTGTGTGTCCCACACTGAATCTCCGCCGATTCACCTCACTGTTTTTGCGGGAGAGCGATCCATTCAGGTGTAGCAGACAGAGATCTACGCCCCTTTCTCTGGGAGCAAGAATCCGTGAGGTTACTTAAATTCTGCCATTTTTTCCTCCATCTGAAAGTTGTTTTATATACTGTAATTTTGATAAATAGTTCCAAATTATTTAGATTATATCTTTAGAGATGGAGACAAAATGCATTTCCAGCTGCTGCTCAGAAAGCTTCTCGAGTAATCTGAATCTGTTTAAAAGGCATGCAGAGGGGGAAAGAGAGAAGCTGTCAGAAACTCAAGTTTCAGAACCTTCTATTTCAGTGGCTATATCAACCTTTCTGTACATCAGAATCACCTGGAGAACTTGACAAATTATCTAAGTTCCAACACCAGAAATTCTGACTTAATTGATCTGAAGTTGGGCCTGGACATTGGTGTTTTCAAAAATCAACCTTAGAGATTCCAATGTGTAGTCAGTGCCTAGAATTGCTGCTTTAGATAGAGAAATGGGAGGTAGAAATAGAGGCCTCTGGTAAAGAATATAACAAACATCACTAAGATTGTGCCCATGAAGTAAATGAGAAATGAAGATCAATCTCCTACACAAAAAGTCACAGGTCAGGTTTGGGGAAGAGAAGAGGAGGGGAAGGAACAGCAGAGCTGGTTGGGCCAGGTCCTGTGGCCACTTTGGGTGCTGGTGGCAGAGACTACTCTTTCAGGTAACGATGAACTTGAGGCCGAAGCCATTTCCAGGCTCTTCTCAGCCCAGGACTGTCCTGAATCAGTAGAACTGAGTGACCAGCAGGGTAGGCAGCTATGATGATTTTTGCACAAAATAGTCCAGAAACTGTAGACATCAAAGATGTTGGATATATAGAGAAATAGAGCCACTGCATTAACAATGTAGAGAATGAGGAAATAGCTAGTGGCTCTGATGGTGCCCACGTGAGCCTCCATGCTGGAGTCCCTGGAGCCGGTGACATTGCTTCCCATGTGTAGGGTGTGTCTCTTGAGAGAGAGGATCAGCAGGGTGGCTGCCAGGATGAACATGATCAGAGGAACCAAGATCCCCAGGTTATAGAAATAAGCCAGGTTGACCACATAGGTCTCAGAGAAGTATTTTTTCTTCCTGGAGTTGGAGGAGGGGATAGGAAAAGAATTATTGCAATACACGGTGTAGATGTCTTTGTAGAAGAGCAGGCCATGGCTGAGGGAAATGAACACTGATAGCCACAGAAGCCAGGGCATCAGTGCAGAAATTCTCCACTTCAGCTGGAGGAAGAGGGGGGTGGGAGAAATTGACAATCTTCACATAGTAGAAGAAACTGAGCCAGGCAGCGAACCACAGGCTACAAAAATTTAAGAACAGGAAGCTTATTTTGAATGCATCATACACAGCATCTTCATAGTAAAAACTTAGAGAGGTTGAGCTGAAGGTAATTTCTAGCATCATGAAGATTTGAAGAGCTATTCTGGATACACTTAGGAAAAACAGGATCCTGCCACTCGTGGAAACTACCTTATTCTGGACCCATTCAGCTGCGTTTATACCCGCGATGAACCCATTTGCAAGAATACCAATGATGCACTCAGTGCCTATAACTGTTAAAAGTAAGATGATGAGAAATGATGACAATTCCTCTTCTGAAGGACTGTAGGCTTCAGTCATCCTGAGCTGTTGCCCCTCTTTGGTGTCCGGGGGACAATGCCTCCCTAGATTCTTGATAGCTCCCACTATTCATGTCATAGGAGAAAGCTGTTGATGCATGATTTCCAAATTTGCTTCATTTGTTTATCTCAGAATTCTTAGCCCTAAATGTAGAGATGCAAATGATGGAAGGATTTGGTTGCTATTCCTCTCCCTATTTTCGAACATGTTGGTGTCAGTTCAATATGTCTCTAGGGGGCCTGGAGAAGCACTTGAGTAGACTCCTTTATAAAGCACTAACCTGCTATTGAGAGCAGTATTCTTTGGTAGCTTCCATTAATTTGAATATTGGCCCACTGAGTCACTATTTAACTTAGTTTCACTTAATTTGTGACCTCAGGAAATGATTGAAAATAATGATAATAATAACTGCTACATAATACTGTTATGTATACACACACATATATGTATTTCCTATTTTGTGCTAAGCAATGTTCAAACAATTTATGTATGTGTATTACCACATTTAAACCTCACAACAACCCTATGAGGCATGTACTTTTATTATCTCCATTTTGCAGATGAGGAAACTGAGGCATACGGAGGTTAAATTACTTGGCCAAAGTCATACAACTAGAGAGTAATAAAGCTGGGATTCAAGTCCAAGTCACCTGGTCCCAGAGCCCATGTTCTTACCTGCTGTGCTATGCTGCTTAGACCTGTGGATTCTTTTGTGTGCTGAAGACAAAATGCAGGGTTGACTCGAATGTGACATTTTTTTCCTGGTATCCTCTTATGATGTCCTCACCATTTAAGGAAAGAATAATAAAGCAAGGAGACGCTGATTTTCAAGAGATAGGAACCTCTTTGTAAAATAAATTACTCGAGAAGTAATACATTTCTTTATGCATAAATGATTATGCATACACACACATTTACTTTTTATTTTAAGCAAAACACTAGGAAAATAAGAGTTGAAGGAAAAGCTTTCCAGTTCCTTAGGCTGACCAACCTTAGGGTAAAAACAATGTCTCAATCCACCCAAATTTGGGATATTAAAACCAAAATAGGTAATAGAAGAATCATGTTTCTCTTGTTTCTGATTTGAAAATGTAAGCATAGGGCACACGATGCAAATTAAACTTTTCATTTCAGAGTAAATTAACTTTCGTGAATGTATATAACTCTAAAAACAATGTTAATGAAGTAATTCTAGCAATGAGAAGGTTGGTGAGTAAGATGTCTCTGAATATCTTTATAACATTTGCTTTTTACTTTACTCAAAGCTTCTTTTAAACAAGGCAAAAACTTATAAAGTCTTTCTGGCCTCACTATTTATTTTAGACAAGTTATTATGAATTTTACCACCTCATTTTAAAATCTCTATTCCTAAACTCCAAATATTTCCCTAGAACACCATGTAATAAACAACTGCTACTCGCTGGTTGTTCCCACCCGCGTGTACATGTAGGCCTGGAGTATGTGTTTAGGTCCTCTGGTTTGGTTTTAAAGGGGCTTTTTCTTGCCACTGGCTTTCTCTGACTTCTGATGATCCAGGCTTCCAAGAGCGTGAGGGGAAATGGGACACACTTGTCATTATATCCCACTCCCAGCAGCCCAGGGCCTGCCACCCGGAAGGCAGCACACGGATACTTGCTGGGTGAATGAATAACCTTTCCAATGACCCTCAGCTCAGAGAAGCTCTTTGTAATGAGAGGCATTAGGAGAGAAGGCAGCTCCATCTCCCCCCAAATTTGAACTTAGGCAGGTTCTATGCCTAAATCGAGTGTGGGATCATGGACAGTGCTGGTGAGTGAGGACATAGGAGACTTTGTGGAAAACATCTATGAAAGAAACACTGGGAGAGACAGAGAAGACAGAGGAGGGGGTGCAGAGACAGAGCAACAGGACGAGAAAGACCTCAGACACTCCTGAGCTTCACGGTGCAGGGTGCTGCGGAGGGCAGGGGGCAGGAACAGGGACCACAGGCATCACCGAAGGCATTTCAGACGAGGCTCTGCTTGCCACAGCCTATGACAAGAGTTGCTTCCTGCAATGGAGAGAGGAATATTGTTGATGGAAATTTCCAGGGGCAATCTGAGGTGTAATGAAATAACTTTTCTAGGTGAAGAGACAATCTCAAAGTGGAACTTGTGGACCAATACCTATATGACACTCCCAATTTCCTAAATTCATCTTGGATGTATTCAAGTGTATTTCCAACCAAGGCAAGCTCATGAAGAAGACACTGACCCACTGAGGATATAGGGAATGGCTTTCAAAAGTCCAGTTTATTTGGTTATATTTTAAACTTATTATTGTGACATAGAGATGAGTTGTAAAGAAAGTACAAAGAATTCCTATATACCCATCCCCCAGCTTCCCTTAATGCTTAACATATAACCGTGGTACAATGATCAAACCTACGAAATTAGCATTGTTACAATACTATTAGCTAAACTTTTGGTTTCATTTGGATTTTTTCAGTTTTTCCACTAATGTCTTTTTTCTATTCCAAGATCCAATACAGGATACTGCATTACATTTAATCATTCTGTTTCTTCTACAAATTGTAACAGATTCTTGGTCTTTTCTTTCATGACCTTGACTGTTTTGTTTGTTTGTTTTTTAGAGTCGGGGTCTCACTCTGTGGCCCAGGCTGGGCTCAAGCGATCCTCCCACCTCAGCCTCCCCAGTAGCTAAGACTACAGGTGCTCCCCAGCATGCCAGGCTAATTTTTAAAAAAATTTTACTTATTTTTATTTTTTGTAGAGATAGGGTGACCTCGACAGTTTTGAAGAGTCTTGGTCAGATATTCTGCAGACTATTCCTAGGTTTGGGTTTGTCTTATATTTTCTTGTGATTAGACTAAGGTTATGGATTTGAGGAGAGAATGCCACAGAGGGATGTGCCCTCGCATTTCAGGGACTCTTGGTATCAGTGTCGTACTACTAGTGATGCTAATTTGATCACTTAGTTCAGATGGCAGCTGCCAGTTTTCTTCACCATAAAGGTACCTTTTTTTCCCTTTTATACTTTATCCATTGGAAGTGAGTCACTAAATCTGGCTCACACTCAAGGGGAGATGAATTAAACTTCACCTCCTAATGGCAGAAATCTCAAAGAATTTGTCGACATATTTCTGACTTGGGCGGTGCAAAGGCAATATATGTAACCAAAGTGTTTGTACTCCCGTAATATTCTGAAAAAAAGACAAAAAAACGCCCTGGTAATATTCTAGAGGAGATGCTTTGAAGCTATGCAAATTCCTTGTTTTTCCTAAAACTCTTATGCACTAATTTGAGTATTCATCAGTTGATGGTGCCTGCAGCAATGATTACATTACTCTGGTGTTCTAATGTTTTATTTGTCTCATTCCTTTTACCTTTATTAATTAGAATTATTCTTTAAGAAAGAATTCTTTCTTCTCTACCATTTAATTATTTAATCAAACATTTATTTGTGTTAGTATGCATGCTCAGATTTTTGTTTTATATGTTATTTTTTGGGTCACATTCCAATAATTTTTTCTTAAGTGGTTCTTTACCTTAGGGCATCATAGGATGTTTGTAAGGTCATAATATATTTTTCCTCCCCCAACCCTAGACTTAACCTCTTATCCAAGGAGTCTTAATTCTTTTATTGGAGGATGGTACTCAGACACCAAGATTTAAGTATTTAACTTTATAAGAAACTGCCAAACTATTTTTCAGAGTAGTTCTACTGTTTTTCACAGAATAAAATTTTGAAGTTTAGTTAAGTTCAATTTGTCAACTTTTCCTTTATAGATTGTGCTTTTGGTGCCAGATCAAAAAATTTTTTACCTTTTATGTTTGGGTTGATGATCTATTTCGAGTTAATTTTTGTATATGGTGTGAGAAATGTGCTGAGGTTTTTTGTTTGTTTCGGTATATGGCTATTTAATTATTCTAGAATCATTTGTTGTCAAAAGTATTCTTCCTCCATTGAATTGTCTTAGTACACTTGTCAAAAATCAGTTGACTATATCGTGGGTCTATTTCTTAACTGTCTCTTCTCTTCCATCTATCTATGTGTCTATTCTTTTGAGAATAACACACTGTTTACAACTGTGACTTTATAATAAATCTTAAAGTCAGATAGTGTGAATCTTCCAACTTTGTTCATGTTTTTCAAAGTTGTTTTGATGTGAGTGGAGGCTCTGTAAAAAGGTTTGAAAAGATTCTTTTCAGCAGTAACTTTGGCTAAGTTTAAGATCGTCTATTTTTCTTTAATTTTTCTGCAGTTTTTCTACCATGTGTCTAGTTTGAACTTTTATTATTGTTATTTTTTACCTGTCTTGCTTGGAATTCAGAAGGGACTCTAGATATGATATCTTATATATTTTTTTTAAAACTGGGAAACTTTCATCAGTTGTATCTTTAGCTATGGCTTCTCAGACTTTTCCTCCATTCTCTTCACCTGGAATTACTATTAGACTCAGTTTCTCTTAACTTTTAATATTTTTGTCTCCTTATTCCATATTGCAAAGGTAACCATTTAATTTATCGTGCAAATGAGATGCTTTTGAGAGTGAAAAAGGTGCTATGATGATTAAAATTATGTAATCATTTGAAATACAAATCTATTGGCCAAAGCTTTTGTATAGAAGACTATAACTTGAAAAAATAGAAGTAAGTCATCCATGTCTTCATTCCTTCATCTCACAACAAACAGATGGTCACAGTAATTAATTCCTCATAAGTCCTTCCAGAATTTCCTGTGTATCTTTTTCTCTGGTTCTTGGCCATTCGCGTTGGAATGAAGGTCATCAATAACTATCTCTTTTTATGAATCTATTTTTATACTATCTGTAGTCATTGATATATTCAATATTTCTTGCTTCATCCCTATCAGTTTTATGTCTTGGATGAATAAAAATTAAAGTTTTCCCTCTCCTAGTAAACTTCATATTTCA
>NW_012148997.1:2101126-2106026 GCF_000956105.1 Propithecus coquereli
GGCTTTCAGTGTGCCTGCAAGCAGGACAGTGTTCACCGTACCAAATAGGTAAGTTTTTTTCCCCTACCTCACTCCCACCCTCCACTCTTCTTAGTTTCCAAGGTCCTTTACATCTTTTTGTGCCTGTATATACCCACCATTTAGCTCCCACTTATTGATATTAGTGAGAACATGTGGTGTTTGTTTTTTCATTCCTGAGATACTTCACTTAGAATAATGGTCTCCAGTTCCATTTGAGTTGTTGAGACTGACATTATTTCGTTCCTTTTCATGGCTGAGTAGTACTCCAAGGTAGATATATATATACCACATTTTCTTTATCCACTCATCAATTGATGGGCACTTAGGTTGATTCCATATCTTTGCAATTGTGAATTGTGCTGCGATAAACATTCAAGAACAAGTGACTTTTTGATAAAATGATTTCTATTCCTTTGGGTAGATTGCTGGACTGAATGGTAGTGGGATTGCTGGATCAAATGGTAGGTCTACTTTTGGCTCTTTGAGAAATCTCCATACTGTTTTTCATAGAGGTTGTATTAATTTGCAGTCCCACCAACAGTGTATAAACATTCCTTTTTCTATGCACATACACCAGTGTCTCTTGTTTTTTGGCTTTTTAATAATGACCATTCTGACAGGGGTAAGGTAGTATCTCATTGTGGTTTTAATATGCATTTCCCTGATGATTAGTGATAATGAACAATTTTTTTTTTATATTTTTGCTGGTCATTTGTCTATCTTGCAAAAATACTATTCATGTCTTTTGCACACTTTTTGATGAGGTTGTTTGTTTTTTCTTGCTGTTTTGTTTGAGTTCTTTATAGATTCTGGATATTAGTCCTGTTTTGGATATATAGTTTGTGAATATTTTTTTACCATTCTGTAGGTTGCCTGTATACTCTGTTGATTATTTCCTTTGTTCTGAAGAAGCTTTTGAATATCATTAAGTCCCATTTATTTATTTTTGTTGGTGCTGTATTTGTCTTTGGGTTCTTAGTCATAAATTCTTTGCCTAGGCCTATGTCTAGAAGAAATTTTCCTGTATTTTCTTCTAGAATTTTTATGGTTCCATGCCTTACTTTAAATCTTTCAGCCATCTTGAATTAATGTTTACATATGGTGAGAGATAGAGGTCCTATTTCATTCTTCTGCATGTGGCTATCCAGTGTTCCCAGCACCATTTATTGAATAAGTCTTCCTTTCCTCAGTGTATGTTGTTGTCTCCTTTGTTGATCAGTTGGTTGTTGCTATATGGTTTTATTTCTGGGTTCTCTAGTCTGTTCCATTGGTCTACATCTCTACTTTTACACCAGTACCATGCTGTTTTGTTTACTATAGTCTTGTAGTATAATTTGAAGTCAGGTAATATAATGCCTCCAGATTTGTTCTTTTTGCTAAAGATTGCTTTGGTTATTTGGGCTCTTTTTTGGTTCCAAATGAAACTTAGGATTTTTTTTTCTAAATCTGTGAAATAAGATGTTGGTATTTTGATGGTAATTGCATTGAATATGTAAATCACTTTGAGAAGAATGGACATACTAACGATGTTGACTCTACCAATCTATGAGCAGGAGATGCTTTTCCATTATTTTGTGTCATCTACAATTTTTTTCATCAGTGTTTTGTAGTTCTCCTTATAGAGATCTTTCACTTCCTTGGTTAAGTATATTCCTAGGCATTTTATTTTCTTTGTAGCTATTGTAAATGGTATTGAATCCTTTATTTGACTCTCAGCTTGACTGTTGTTAGTGTATAGAAATGCTACTGATTTGTGTGCATTGATTTGGTAACCTGAGATTTGATGAATTTATTTATCAACTCTAGGAGTCTTTTGATAGAGTCTTTAGGATTTTCTAGATACTGGAGCATATCATTGGCAAACAGGGGTAGTTTGACCTCCTCTTTCCTCATGTGGATTCCTTTTATTTCTTTCTCTTGCCTGATTGCTCAGGCTAGGACTTCTAGTACTATGTTGAATAGAACTGGTGACAGTGAGCACCTTCGTCTTCTTCCATTTCTTAGGGGGAATGCTTACAACTCTTCCCCATTCAGTATGATTTTGGTTGTATGTTTGTCATATATGACTTTTATAATTTTGAGATATGTTCCTCTGTGCCTAGCTTGTTGAGGGTTTTTTATCATGAAAGGGTGCTGGGTTTTATCAAATTCTTTTTCTACATCTATCGAGATGATCATATGGTCTTTGTTTTTGTTTCTGTTTATGTGGTGAATCATGTTTATTGATTTGCATATGTTAAGCCATCCTTGCATCCCTGGGATAAAATCCACTTGATCATGGTGTATTATCTTTTTGATGTGCTGTTCAATTTAGTTTGCTGGTATCTTGTTGAGGATTTTTGCATCAGTGTTCATAATGGATATTGGTCCATAGTTTTCTTTTTTTGCTGTGTCCTTTCCTGGCTTTTGTGTCAAGGTGATACTGCCTTGGTAGAATGAATTAGGGAAGATTTTCTACCTCTTGATGTTATGGAATAATTTCTGTAACATAAGTGCCAGTTCTTCTGTGTAGGTCTGGTAGAGATTGGCTGTGAATTCTTGTGGTCTAGGGCTTTTTTTTTGTTGGGAGTTTTTTTTATTACTGCCTCAATCTAGCTGCTCATTATTGGTCTGTTCAGTATTTCTATATCTTCCTGATTCAGGCTCGGGAGGTTGGTGTTTCCAGGAATTTATCCAGTTCCTCTACATTTTCTAGTTTGTGTGCATAGAGGTTTTTATAGTATTTATGGAAGATATTTTATGTTTCTGTGGTATAACTTGTAATGTCTCCTTTTTCATTTCTGATTGAACTAATTTGAGTCCTTTCTCTTCTATTTCTGGTTAATTTGGTTAGTGATCTATCTTTGTTTATCTTTTCAAAGAACTAATGTTTTATTGTTGATCCTGTGTATTATTATTATCTTTTTTTTTTTTTTTAGTTTAAGATTTGGTTTAGTTTTGCTCTGAGCTTTGTTATTTCTTTTCTTGTTCTGGCTTTGAGTTGGTTTGTTCTTTTTCTAGTTCCTTGAGATGTGACACCAGATTGATAATTTTTGATCTTTTTGTTTCTTTGAAATAAGCATTTAAGGCTATTAACAGTCCTCTTAGCACTACTCTTATTGTATCCCATTGATTTTGAAAACTTGTGCCATTCAGTTTGAGAAATCTTTTGATTTCTATCTTAATTTCATCATTGACCCAAGGATTGTGAAGCATCAGATTATTTAATTTCCATGATTTTGTGTGCATTTGAGAATTTCTCCTGGAATTGATTTCTAATTTTATTCCACTGTGGTCTGAGAACATACATGGTATGATTTTCACTTTTCCAAATTTGCTGAGACTTGTTTTGTGCCTAAGATATGATAAATCCTGGAAAGTGTCCCATGTGCTGATGAGAAGAATATATATTCTATAGTTTTTGGGTAGAGTGTTTGGTAAAGTCTATTAGGTATATTTGTTCTAGAGTCCTGTTTCAGTCCAATCTTTTTTATTGATTTTCTCCTTCAATGATCTGCCCAGTTCTGTCAGTGGGGTGTTGAAGTCCCTGATGATTATGATGCTACTGTTTATTTCTTTGCTTCGATCTAGGAGAATTTACTTTATGAATCTGAGAGCTCTTGTGTTAGGTGCGTATGTATTTAGGATTGTTATGTCTTCTTCTGGAATTGCCCCCTTCATCATTATATAATGAACATCTTTGTCTTTTATTACCATTGTTGAATTAAAATCAATTTTATATGATATGAGAATGGCTACCCTTGCTTGCTTTCATTTTTATTTGCATGAGATATTTTTTCCATCTCTTTACCTTGAGTCTGTGTGAATCCTTGCTGAATAGTTTGGTTTCTCGGAGGCACCATGTATTTGAGTTATGATTTTTCATCCATTCAGGCAGTTTATGCCTTTAAGTGAAACATTAAGACTATTCATGTTCAGTGTTAGTATTGATATGTGGGAGACTTTTCTGTTTGCCATCTTGAATGATACCCTGTTGTTCTGTTTTCTCTCTTGTGCCATTGTTTTTAAGAGCTATGAGCTTTACCTTTTGAGTGTTTTTACACTGGTGGGTATCTATTGTGCTGTTCCATGTATAGTGCACTTTAGAGCATTTCCTGTAGGGCAGGTCTAGTAGTGACAAATTCCCTTAGTGTTTGCTTGTCTGGAAAAGTCTTTATTTCTCCATCATTTATGAAATTTAGTTTTGCATGGATACAAAATTCTTGGCTCGAGTTGTTCTGTTTGAGAAAACTAAAAATGGAGCCCCAATCCCTTCTGGCTTGTAAGGTCTCTGCAAAGAAGTCTGCTGTTAGCCTAATGGGTTTTCCTTTACAGGTTAGTTGTTACTTTCATCTTGCAGTTTGTAGAATTTTCTCCTTCATTTTGACTTTGGCCAGGTTGATGACTATGTGTCTTGGAGATGTCCTATTTGCTGTGAGTCTTTTCAGTGTTCATTGACCATCTTGCATCTGTATATCTGCATCTCTGGTGATACCAGAGACATTTTCCTTAATAATTCCCTCAAATAGGTTTTCCATGCTTTTTGCTTTTTCTTTTTCTCCCCCTGGGATACCTATAATTTTTATATTGGTTCTCTTTACATAGTCCCATATTTCTCTGGGTGATTATTCATTCTTCTTTATTCTTTTTTCTTCATCACTTACTGTGTTATTCCAAAATCCTTGTCTTCAAGCTCTGAAACTCTTTTTTCTGCTTGGTCTATCCTGTTGTTGAAGCTTTCTGCTATAGTTTGAAATGACTCTTTCATTTCTTCTAGTTCTGTTATATCCTTTCTTATGTAGTCTATTTCTTTTTCTTTTTTTTTTCTTTTTGAGACGGAGTCTCACTCTGTTGCCCTGGCTAGAGTGAGTGCCGTGGCGTCAGCCTAGCTCACAGCAAC
>NW_012148997.1:2107206-2149290 GCF_000956105.1 Propithecus coquereli
GCTCTTGAGTGGCATCAGTGCCCACTCCATTTGAATTCCCCGGGGGTGGGTGCTTGGCTCCCAGTCATGAGGTCTGTGAGAGCATCTACTCTCCCTGTTTCCTCCCCAGCCTGGCAGTGCCAGTGCAGAGGCAGTTGCAGTGAAGCCAATCCCTGTGTAGATTGGGTGCTCCAGACTCAAGAGCTCAGAATGGCATCAGTTACTATGACTTGGGACTACACTAGGGGTCACTTGCTTCCTGTCCTGGGGCCTCTGTGCTATTGAGGCATGGCTGTCTATGGGTACGCACTCAGATTCACACATGTAATTTGGAAGAGCATGGGAGTTAGTTCTCTGTACGGCTACTCTTGACCATTCCTTGTGCAATAAAAGCTAGTGAATGAATGGCTTCCTCTTTCATCCTCTGGGCAAACACTTTTGATACATATTTCATAAGGCACCTCAGACACTGCTTCCTAATCAAGCTACTAGTCTTCTGGAGTAGTAGCCAATTTGGTGAAGCTGACTTATTATGACTTTCTTCCTTCCTGTTTCTACTTTCTCAGCTTCTCATTCCTACTCCCTGGCCTCACATTGCCAAATAAGCTTCCTGTAGACCTGCCTTTGTCTTAGGTCCTGCTTTCATGGAACCCAGTCTGTGATGGTTTCTACCCCCATGGCATCTGTTTAGGTGACATAGTCCTACCTTTTCTTGCAAGTGTGAAAGACTCACAGTTTGTCTTCCTGATCCCAATTGAGATACAGGTTTTTCTGTGCTGGATCCTTCAGTTTTTCTACAGAGCTCTTAGAGGAGAATGGGGATTCTTGGCTGGGGATTCTATGGTTCCTTGCCACACCATACTGGGATGTATGGACTCACTCATTCCTTTCATCCGTCTAGATGCCCCCTCAGCCATTAGTACTCTGGCCGCATGTAAGTTTTTCTGCAAGTTTTCTACCCAGAACTTAGCCCTAATAAAGGGTACACAGGTCCCCTCTATTATGAGGGAGGAAAAATAAGTCCTTTCCTAGAAACCCATATCAATAATCCCAACTCTATTGTTTTACTATTTATTTCTAATTTTCTCCTCTTCTCATTCTTCCTGCTCCAGTAATCAGTAGAGTTTATTTCCTCATATGGGCAAATTGGTTCTTACATTATCATGTGTTTTTCTTGTGTTCTATTGTTTATAGTATTAACTTTATGCTATGAGTTCTTTGGGCTCAGTCTTTTGAAACACAAAAAACATTTTCTTTTTTCTCAAAAAGGCTTCACTCGTGTTGGTTTTTAGAAACATTGTCTTTGTTATGGAATTCATGAGTGTATTTTGAAAGTCATATGCCATGTATTTGTCTTTTTATGTTTTCTGTGTTTGGCTTTCTTGTGAAGCTATCAGCTTCAACTTCATCATCCAGTGTTAATAGTGAAAAGGCTTCAGGTTAAAAAAGTAATTATTAAGAATTAAAAGTGTGTTTATATTTCAAAATGTCATCCAACATAGGACCATCAACAAAGAGTATATAGCCCAATGGAATTGATTAGAAAGGGAACAAAGAGTTATAACAAAAAGAATAGTATGGGGTTCTATGCCTTTCACAGCAAAATAAAATGATGAGAAGATTTGGTTGAGGGAGAATGAAATGGTGAGTTGAGTTTTATGCATGTCAAATTTTGCTGCTTCTTGGACTTATATAAAATCCAGTTAACAAGGGAAGGGTCATGTTTGTTAGAGGAAGAGATATAGGGATCAGAAAGCTTCGCTATTTCTGCACCTTTTTGTTTTTGCCTTGGTTTTGTGTGTTTGTTTTTCTTTTATGAGCCATTTCATGCTTAAATTATTCCATTTGGAGAGCGAGAAATATGTGGTAACTTGATCTAATTCATCATAAGTGAGCCCCTCGAGGCTTACTTGAACTGAGTACAGTATGGTCAATTGCTTCATTCCCATATTTGTGCAGAAGGGGAAAAATGGACTTACCTGTTTGTGATATTTTGGTGGACATAATGTCCCCTTCTCATAAGAGGAGAAAATCTGCCTGTTCTGACTCTTCCCCAACATTTGTTTTGATAGGTATGCACATACATCTGCAATTGTACGAGAAAGTCTGGAAATATTCTAGGTTCTTTCCTGCCTTCTGACTCCTAGAGAAGGGGTTAGGATGAAACGTGGCTGCAACCTCATTCTGTCCTTACTTCTGCGTGGTGGAACGTGATGTGGCTGCCTTTCACTATAACTCCATTTTTATTTCTTTAGCATTTAATTATCTTGTTTGAATAAGTAGTTCATGGATATCATGGTTTCAAGGCAAAATACTATGCTTCTTTCTCTGGGGTTTAAGGGCTGGCCCTGTCTAAGGGCTGGCATTCTTTAGAGCTAGGGCTAAATGAGGGGGTTCTCAGGTATTGAACACATACCGAGGACCACAGATAAAGTGCTTAGATGTGCTTGCTTGATTTTACAGAAGCTTTCTATATTTATATTCATGTCTGCTGGGCATTTGCTATCACCCAAACTGTTCTGCCCAGTCTCTCTACCTTTACAATTCTGGTTACTTCCTCTAAGAGACTTCCACAAGTACTCAACAGGTTGTAAATTACTTTTCTGGGGTAAAATGATGTTTCAGCTAAGTATTAAGAAATATCTATCCACAGAGAGAGCTAATCAAATCAAGAGCCAGTTTGCTGAAGGAATGGAAAGGAATGAGGCAGTTAGTAGCAAACTTCAGCAGAAAAGCCATTCTCAGAGAGAGAGAGAGAGATCTATCAATTTTTCGGTAGTATTAGGATAGCAGTGGTAATGGTGGTTGTAGAGTTTGTGAGCTCCTTTATGATGAGAGTTGGCAGCAAGCCTTCTCTGCTAAGGCTCTAGGCCTGATCTGTCTAATAGCATTTTTCTGAGATAGTGGAAATGTTTAATACCTGCACCATCTAATATGGCAGCCCCTGGGCACATGTAGCCGTTGAGTTCAGGAAGTGAGGCTGGTTAGTCCCCGACTCTGCTGCTTGTGAGGTGACTCCCATCCCCTAGGACCTGAGCAGTTCCTGGAGGGCAGTAGGGTGCAGAAGAACCAAGCGGCAGGGAGGTGTGGGTGTCCGTGCTGGCTCTGCCACCCCTTTGCCATGAATTTTAGGGCCACTGCTTTTCCTCTCTGAGAGAATGGCTCCTTTCTTCCCTATTTCTTCTTCTCATACCTATGGGCAGTGAGAACCCATAGACTCTCCTCAGTAAGGCCACATATTCTAGAAATTTTGGGCACTCTGGGGCTGTTCAGGGGTAGATTTTGTAGAGAAGACATGACAGAACATGAAAAAGCTCGTAAGAAGTTTATTTTACAGACCACAAAAGATATTCCAGCCAAGTCTCCTTAGAGGAGACCACCTGGGTGTGGTGAAGAGACAAGGACTTCCATTATTGTACTGAAGAGACAAGGACTTCCATTATTGTACAACTACAGAAGTACGGTAATAATACCGGTTTGCTTTGATGGGGATCACGGCCTCATCATTAGGGCAGATATTTTCTTCCCGAGTGATATCAACTACTGCTGCAATTGCCATAGTTCCTGAAAAAGATGCGAACAAAGATCATCTCTCAGACTTTCCAGCCGTGTCCTGTCTTCTCAACTAGTATCAGGAACCTGCCCACAGGGATTTGGTTTCCCAATTCCTTTGCAAATCTGTCTCCCATATTAGCTTTTTGCATACAGTGCCTCCCTCTTGGAACCTGGGTGCAGTCGCATCTTCCCTCCCACTCTCCTTCCCTCCCCTTCTGGCCACCCTTCCCCGACCGGGGTTCTGCTCTGGTTCTGGTTCCAGAGCCACATTTCTGTTTGTAGCTTTTCCTCCCTGGTGGACAGTGCTTCCCTAGGACAACTAACTCTTCCACTTACTGTTAGGCCGAAAGTCCCAGTAAATGTTTCTCGGATAATCTTCACACAGGCAGGAAGTGTATACATAGTTAAATGGACCATCCATGGTGATGTTGCTTCTGAGATAAATTTTACACTGATGAGGAAAAGGTGGGAGAAGAGCAAGGACAGGTGTCAGTCTGGGGAATGTGAAGGAAAGGGAAAGAGAAGAGAGGAAGAAGCTGGAGGGCACAGAGTGGGGTGGAGGTGGGTTGGAGCCTGGAGGTGTCTGTTTCTGTTGTATCATTTCAGCAGCTAAGTCTAGGTCACACCCTCAAGCTCCTGCCTTAGCAGTGTGAGCCTAAGGCCCAGGAGGGGAAAGGAAGATGCGAGGGAATCCACAGGGCAAGAGGGCTTGTCCTGCAGTGGCTGTCCATCTGGGAAGCAGGCTGGCCTTAGTCACCAGCCAGAGCTTTAGGCATTGACCTGCATTAACTTTTACTCTGAGAGCTGGTGAGACGGCAGCCTGGCCATTTGCGGGTAGGAGCAAAGGCCGGGCCTTGTCAGAACTGTGACTAAGCCCCAGCCCTGCTCCTCCCTAACTTTGTGACCTTTTCTGATTAAAGTTACACCTCTCACTCCCACTTTCCTCAGTTGTGAGGTGGAAATGATGATCTGCAAATCCTAGCTGTTAGGTAAGCACACAGAATCTTGAATGTAAATTTCTTTTCTTTTCTTTTTTTTTTATCTTGAGAGAGCTTTCCAATTTAAGACCCCAGATTATTGTATATATATAAATTTCAGTGGAGTCAGGAAGATTTTGTCTAGTTAATGTTAACACAGGGGTTTTATCCTGGGGTCCATGGACCCAGAGGGATCTGTGGATAGAATTCAGTGAGTCTGTGAACTCAGGTGGGAACAAAATGCATCTTTATTTTACGAACCTCTAACTGAAATTTAGCATTCTTTCAGTTATGAATGTCATCAAGGAGCCACAGTAGCATTAGCGGTATCTGTGATTTTATCACAAGGAGAAACATAGATATGTTCCTACCACTTTACAGATTTAGATATCTTGACATACTGCCTGTACTCGTCACTACCTGGAACATATGGCAGTTATCAGAGAGGCTGCGTGTTCACGGTTGAGGCCATCTGGCTGTCTGGCCATCTGCCCGTCTCCTGCGGCTAGCTCAGATACCTGGCAACTCTGCACGGAATAGCCCTTTGGCCCCAAACAGTAAATTCAAGCATTCTCACCATTGGAGTTTTACTCGGAATGCCTTGGAAAATTCTGGTATTTCTTTAGAGAAGCTCACCCTTGCTTCGTTTAGCATTTTTTTTTTTTTTTTTGTGAGACAGAGTCTCACTCTGTTGACCGGGCTAGAGTGCCGTGGCGTCAGCCTAGCTCACAGCAACCTCAGACTCCTGGGCTCAAGCAATCCTTCTGCCTCAGCCTCCCGAGTAGCTGGGACTACAGGCATGCACCACCATGCCTGGCTAATTTTTTCTATATATTTTTAGTTGTCCAGATAATTTCTTTCTATTTTTAGTCGAGACAGGGTCTCGCTCTTGCTCAGGCTGGTCTCGAACTCCTGAGCTCAAACGATCCGCCTGCCTCGGCCTCCCAGAGTACTAGGATTACAGGCGTGAGCCACCACACCTGGCCTGTTTAGCTTTTTATTATATTCACAACAATATATCTTCATGAATCACAATTTTCACCACTTGCATAATCAAAACAAAAAAATCAGAGACCAGCACACAGTTTAATGTACTTCTTCAAGCTAAGCAACAACGGCCATCACACAGATCAATGATGCCTTCATAAAATAAAACTTAACTTGTCTGTATTTTCAAGGTATTGCCTTTCCAGCTAATGTGTCGATAAAGAAACACATATATTACTGTATCACAAGTTTGTTTTTAATAATTGTATCATTGTTATTCAATGTGGTAGTTTTCCTATGAAATCCGATGCACTTTATGCATTCAGAAGCAATTTTCTGATAAGCATTCCATAGACTTCATGAAACCAGCAAAATCGTCCATAGCACACAAATGTTAAGCATTGTGGTTTGCCACAGGTTTTCTTCAGCTTTAAAGGACTGTATAATCTTTACATTCAAATACATGATAGTAGGTATAATCTATTCTAATTTTAAAATAATAAATGTGAGACTAAGACTTCCTTTTATCAAAAATTCAGTCACAAAAACATTATTACTAATAGACAATGAGCATAGGTGGTAGAAATTTTACATTTATATAAATAAACAAATTATATTTTACTAAAATTTTAAATATATAAAAGATACGTTTATAGCTATATTTTATAATTGATAACTATAAATAAAAATTGGCTGACTAGAACTAACAAATTTTCCTTTCTTATAAATTCTTTCTAGTTTGCAAAGTTACTTAGTCTAAAGAGTTCTTTAGACTTGTACTTGGGTAGGTTTTGAAAAGATCACTTTATTTTTTTGTACTAGAATGAATCTTAAAAGCATACTTTTATTAATCACAATAGCACAAAATTATATCACATGTCATTTTGTAGATTCAAACTCATTTTATTATAGCTATCACGTTTTCAGGGGTGAAAATGTACTTTCATTACCTATCACCACTAGAAACTACCAGTATTCTCAAAATTTTATGTACACATTATTTATACATTCTCATTCTCAACTGTAGTTATGACAAACAAAACACAAAACTGAAAAATTGTGATCCAGCCTCTGTCCCACCCCAAATTAGTACACATGGCTCAGATTCTTGAACTGCAAACAGAAAAATTTGACAAAGCAGCTGTGATAATCTTTACTCTGTGACCGGGAATCTTTCTCTCACAGATATGGAATATTTCTAGAATGTATTTTAATGAATTGCAATCTTTATGCTCCCAAATATGTTCCTATTTAATGATTGTCCCTAAATCTCATTTGAATTAAGAAACTCATGCTGTGGGAAGATACTCAACAGAGGGTATCGTTCAAGAAGGGTCTGGGGCAGGAGGCGGGGAGAACAGGGGACACATAGGTTGTGGCCCTAGAACAAAGGTAGTTAACAAGGGGCAGGTTGCATGTCTATGATGCCTGAGAAGACCACTGGCCAGGAGGAGACACATTGGCCAGGGAAGAGTCTCTGTGGGTTAATACCTGCATAGGTCTCTTTTCCTTGTGGCCCCCAGCAACTAGACAAGGGGAATAATGCTCTAATGCCAAGCTGCTCAAAGTGTGGTCTTTTGGGCACAGCTTCAGTGTTCCCTGGGAGTTTGTTAGAAATCTAGAAGCTCTGGCCTCTCACCAGACCTGCTGAATCAGAATCTGCATTTTAACAAGATCCCCAGGGAAGTTTTATGCACATTACCATTTGAGAATCTCTGATCTAGTTCAGAGATTAGAGTTCCCTCCATGACTGAGCTGAACTGAGGGAAAAGGAGAGATGCATGTGAGCTCCTTGTCAGGGAGAGGAGGCTGGAATAAGAGTCAACTGCTGATGACCCAGAGCAAAAGAGCAGAAGAAGGGCAGAAAGCACAATCCCTCAGGGCTTATTGGAGAGGAAGAATCATATATCCTGCCCTCTTCTTCCCACCTGCCTCAACCTACTGAATGGGGTTGCATTTTTTTTTCTTCTGAGAACTTCCCTCCCACCTCCATCTCAAATCCATCATGCTCAGGACCTTGGAGGAACTTTTTCTATTCTCCATCCTTCTCATTTCTCATCTCTTTATTCTCTCTTTCTCTTCCTTCCTAGACCTCTCTGAATCAGGGTTTCTTTATCTGTAAGATGAGAAGTCATCTGCCCCACTCCTACAGTTGTTCTGTAGCGTAAGTAGCATAACATATAGGGGAATGTTTTAAGTATAATGTACAATATTAAAGAGAGAGCTTAATTAAAGTGTATTCATAATCAAAGAGCTGGATTTTTTTTTGAAGTCATGCCCCCAAGCCTCTACTTACCACCAAACATTCTTTCAATTCTGTTTGAAGGTTAAGTTTCAAGGTGATTTCCTGATTTGCCTCTGCTTTCTTGGGCACCTGTACATTCATTATTACTGCCCTCCTGGTTCTGGGAATAGAGAAACAGGACACAGAGATCAGAGACCAATGCACGAGACAGCGGCTGCCACGAGCAGGGCAGGGGGCTCAGGGAGGGAGACGATGGGGGTCGGACCAATTGCTCAGTGTCAGAATCCCTGGGAGTTTTTTGTGTTCGTTGGTTTGGTTGCCTTATACAGATTTAGTTTTAGAATGCTTCATTGAAAACTGAGCATTTTCTTTCCTTCCATTGACAAAAAACAAATTTAAAGAAAAGAAAAAAGTGTGATATCACATGTCATTCCCTAATAACATCCTACAGGTTCTGCTCATTGTCTACTGAGTGGGACACTCAAGTCATCATTAGAAGAAAATTTCCTATCAACAGAATCATGTTAACTCAGTAAACATCTCATTGCCCTAAGGGAGTTTGTAGGACCATCTTTGAAGGTGCTCTTCCTTTCGTTCCTGGATAGGGTCTAGGAATTTGTGTCTATTTCGCTCTATAGGGGATTTGGACACACAGCCCTGTTTGGGAACTTTAGGTACCACTCTACATTCAGACCACACACCATAGTCTGATAGAAAAAGGAAATGCAGGCAGAGATAACTAGTTCAATATTCCTCTTCCATCAGTGAGGACTGGGTTCAGGGCCAGTTACTTTCTCCTTCCCAGGAACTCCTGGCTATAGCGCTTTGGGGTTGGGTGGGACAGAGGGAATGTGGTTTCTTAGCCCAGGATGCTCACAGCCCCATTTTCCTAGGGCAAAACATCTCAGCAATTGCTCTAGTGCTCAGTGCACAGAAAAGGGATGTGAAGACCTAAGCGTCTTCAAAATCTCTCCCGTTTGTGAATGAGTTTAGGATTGGTAGGATGACCAACTGAAAAGACTGAAGGATTTCCTGGAATGAGGGGCTTTCAGTGTTAAAACTAGGGAAGTCCTGGGCAAACAGGGATGGTTGGACAGTCTAATTAGCACAGCTTATTTCAACAACTCGCTCTCCTCAGGGATAAGTGGAGTGTCACCTGGGTCTGAACCTGTCTCCATGCGGAGTTTCTCAGGACACTTGTCTCCATGACACGAGCTTGTCAATAACCTGGACAGTTTCCTCCAGGACAGGACATCTGGCCATGCCACAGAGAGCACCTCCATGATCACAGCCCAGAAACTCAGCACTACAAATGCTGCTGCTGTAGAGAAAATTCCCTAGGTTTTTTGGGTATCCCTACTTCTCCTCAGACCCTGGCTCCATTTTCTATTGAAGGAAATTAGAAATATTTTATCCCCAAATATGTTTCTTTGCTATATTTTAAGATGGCTGTCAGAAGTCTCACAGATAGAAGTAACACTGCCAAGCTGTCTTTCCTGGGGGTAAATTTACATCTGTACAGAATACAGTGAGGTCTACCCTCCCCTGGATCAGAAAAGATTAGCTGAAAGTCCCAACACCTTTCAAGGTCTGAAAAGAAACATTTACAGTCTATTCTCTCTGAGGGCTGCTACACATTTGTCATTTAAATAACAAAACCACCTTTGCAAACTGCTCAAGCCTCTTCCCCTCTCCCTCCCAAAACCTGTTTTTCTGCTTTCAAGCCCCCATTGTTTAAACACCTCTGTACCTCACTGAAGAGTTGAATATTCATTTTCTGAGAGGTCCCCAGTATACATGTTAAAATAAATTCGTATAGCTTTTCTCTTATTTATTTTCTCTGTTTTATTGTGAGTTGATTTTTCACTGAACCTTCCAAGGATAAAAGGGGAGTTTTCCCTTCACCTTAACACTATTTTACTTGCCACAATTTCCCTGCTTCCTTCATATGTGTACCCTCAACAAGTTGGCTCTTGAGCCCGTGTTCTCAGGTCCCAGGGCAGGTGGGAGCAAGAGGTCCTAGTATTCATTGTCAGGCTTTAGGATAGGACAAATGTTGAAGCTGCCAGGCTAGCTCAACCTCAGACCACAGGGCAGTGACCAGGGTCTCATCTTTCAGTGAATTCTGCCACAGCTGCCCAAAGATACTGTTGGAACTCACAGACCTGTTGACCCTTCTTTTCTAGGGGGCAAAGTGTGAGAGGGTAAAGTATACTGAGCAGAAATCTGAACAAAGATGTTGATTATGAACAGGATGCAGATCAGAGTGTAGGAGGAAGACTGATTGTTAAGTACAGTCCATATGTACACTGGGAGCCTCAGTTCCACAGGCAGCCTAGAGAGGAGAGAGAAGTAGAACCTGGCAGGAGGTCTCTGGGAGCTCCTGGGGCTACAGTGCTGCGGAGCTGAGAGGAATCTTCAGAGAGGGATTTGCAGATCTGCAGGCTAGGAGAGGAGCACTGCCTGCAAGGCTTTTCTGTGGGGAGGAGAAGGGCTTGCTCACGTGTCTTCCTGAGCTTTGCTGGTCCCCAGCTGCAGGCAGAGAACTAGGAGCAGGGTGCCGGCACTGGCCCTGAACAGGAGCTGGAGAGAGTGCATGCTGGAGGAAACAGAAGGTGACCTGTCCCAGAGAAGTGGTGTCCCAGGTGCCCAGCACACCTCTTATATGCAGATCCAGGAAGTGCTATAGCTGCCAGGTAAATCCATGAGGTAGATCACCCTCCCCACTCATGATCGTTCCTTCTTGAGCCAAAGTTTGTTTTTCTAAGGGGAAAAAAAATCAACATTCAGCTAAAATGTCATAGTCTAGGAAAGGAGTCAGATTGGCCTTCCTTATTTTCTTAGTGTCAGAGTTTCTCAAAATGGTCAGTACTTCAAAAGACACACCAGTCCTTCCCTAACTTACAGAGATGGTTTTCTTTTCCTTTATTATACGCCTGTCTGTCCTGCTGTGTGTAGTCTTAGCTTCAGCCACTTCTCCCCTAATCTCTGAAGGCAGAGAACCCCACTGTGGGGGCAGATTTCAGACCACAGCTCTAGAGCACATTTGCCTGATCACCTTATAGTAAGTTCAAGAGGCAATGCCGTTCAAAAAATTTCTTTGAGCACTAGGATGATCAAGGCTTCCCAGTGGCCACCACTAGCCATGAGGTGGGAGAACTAGGGAAGAGATGGGCTGCTCTCAGTGATGAGGAAGTGAGGCCGAAGCACTGGGTGATGTGAAGATGTTTGTTATTGTCACCTACACTTTCTGACTTCAGGTGTAGCGGTACTATACTACAGATGCCCAAGAGCCCCAAGGCCCCCACAGTCCCCAAGGCTAGGGTAATATTTTAATTCTAGACAATTCCTTTAATTAGCTGATACCCCTAAATCAGACTTCTTGGCACCAAAGAGCCTGCTCATTTTCTTATTGACACAGCCACTTTCTCATGTTACTGAAAGCTTGGCACTTCTCCTTGAGGCCACATCAGAACAAGAACAAGTGGTTTGAGAAGAAGGAAAGAGAAGTTTATTACTTTGCTGGCAAAGGAGGAAAAATGGTAGACCTTGTCTCAAAACCCAAATTTCCTGAACATAAGTAGAAATGCAGAGCTTTTAAAGGGAGTGCCCTTCAGTTTTAGGCTATTGTAGTTAAATATTCTAAACATCTCATCTCTGCCAACAACAAAGCCCCACCTGGGCCCACCTTGGGGGCTGGCCCTGACCTGAGATGGCGGAGTTATCTCTTGTAACAAAACACTAAACCTGCCTCAGGGATGCAGACCAGGCCAAATTTCCCAAAAAGAATGGGGGAAGTTTTAAAGAGACAGAAAATATTTATATCATTTTTTTTCAGACCATTGCCTCTGTTACACTCACATTTGTCTTACAGCATAAGGCACATGGGAAGACCCATGAGAGGAATGACCCCCTCCACTAGCGCAGAACCACAGTTGTGTCCAGGAGTTGCCCTGGCCCTAGAATTCCTCTTTCTGGGATGATGGGGAGACTTACTCTTGCTGACACTGGCATTATGTGTTTCTCTTTACTAAATTAAATCTATTCCTTAACCTAAGACTTATGACACTGTGGGATTTGTTCCTGTCCTTTGCATGACAAATTGCAGCCCAGGAAGATCCTCTCTGGCAAGAGAGTGAATATTAGAGTTCTAGGAGTTACCTACATATGTTGCTATAGCCAGGATTCAGAATTAAAGTCTAGGTGTGTAATTCCAGTTTCTGGATGTATCTTTCAAAATTGTTCTACATGCTTCTTCCACTCCTGCATCTGCCTCCTTGTTCCTTTGTGTTGGAAATCGTTCATGTCATTCCTCACTTAAAACTTCAGCTATTATTGGGGCCACATGCTTTTTTCTCTGTTTTGGTCCCATGGACTCAAGAATAATGCTTTTGCTTTACCTTGCCCAGGTGATAATGATCCTCCTTCATAAGCACTCTCCCACATTTAAATTTTCTTTATAACTGGTCCTTCTCTTACGTACTTACTTGAATAATTTCTATCAGAAGGACATACCAGCTAGACTGACCAACGCATAAGGCCAAAGAATTTAGGAAGTGTCCATGTGGGAAAAATCTAGGAAGAGCTCTTTACTGGATTTAGCTCCTTTTGAAGGCACAGCCCTGCCCTTGAGGCTTTACCTTTAGCACTCTTGGCAAGACAATGCTCAGAGAGGGGCAGATGACAATGGGTTAAGGGAACCTATTGTAGGTAAAGAGGCTGATCTCCTGAAAGCCAGCAGGACACTGTGGTACTCAGAACCCTTCCATGTACCTGGCAAATAAATCTTAAGTACTGTGCAGGCCATGTTGGTGTGATGGTTAATTTTATGTGTCAGCTTAGCAAGGCATGGTGTCCATTTTTTTGTAAAACAATAGTCTAGATGTTGCTGTGATTTATTTTTTTAAATGTGATTCAGATTTACATCTGAAATCAATAAACTTTGAGTAAAGCAGATTACCTCCGTAATATGGGTGAGCCTCATTGAATCAGCTGAAAATCTTAAGAGAAAACTCTGAGGTCCCTTGAGGAAGAAGAAATTAAGGGGAAAACAAACCAAAATTGTCATGCAGTAAATAACAAACAAGTCTAGTAGGTTTAAGAAGCCAAATAGAGGTTGATAAAATCAGATTGTAAACAATTTAGGAGGCTTATAGAAGAGACTGCACAGGCACAAAGGGAAGGGATTGAGGATTAAGGAGAAGCTTGCCACAGGCTAAATTTGCAAAGAGAAAGGTGACCCTAGACTTCACAAGGCCCATGAAAGAGGAAAATAAGGAATAAACAAGAAAAGGAGTTATAGCAGCCAACACACATGGAACACAGACCATGCGGATAACATTGTTCTAAACAGCTGGGCATGGTGGCGCATGCCTGTAGTCCCAGCTCCTCAGGAGGCTGAGGCAGGAGGATCACTTGAGCCCCGGAGTTTGAGGTTACTGTGAGCTAGGCTGACGCCATGGCACTCTAGCCCAAGCAACAGAGTGAGACTCTGTCTCAAAAAACAAACAAACAAACAAACATTGTTCTAAACACTTTATGTGTATTAACTCGATCTTCATAACAACCTTATGAAATGGGATGCCATTTTTATTCCATTTTACAAGTGAGGAAACAGAGGCACAGAAGAGAAAATATCTAGGCCAAGTCATAGAGTAGTAACTGGTGGGGTCCACTTTGGATCCAGGTTTTGTGGAATCTGAAAATTTTGGTTTATAATATTGAAGAGCCTCTTTCAGAAATAGTGTATAGACTTACAAATATAAACTACAGATACAGGACCTTGCAAGAGACACCTGTACATGAGGAGCCCCAATGCTTCATGTCATTAACTTAATGGATACACCTTTGTATAAAGCCAGAATTTCCGCACAGTCAGTCTGACTCTACAATCTGAGATTTTAACCACTACACTGTCTACTGGTGAGACCAAGTTGCAAAGTTAGTAACAGGAAGAGCTGAGAGCTTATAATCAAGTAGTCCGATACCAGAGTCTATGTCCTTAAACACTTGCCTCCCTGTTTCTTGATGTAATGTCATCTTAAAGTTGAGAAAAGGAAACTCACAAAGGTTTTGATAACTTGTTCATGTCATATAGCCAACAAAGGACAAAGGTATTGCAGTTTGGTTTGGCCATATGATTAGGCCAAACCATTAGAACCCAGATAGAAATGAATCCAAAGTTGGCCCTTGGAATCACTACTCTGTTTCCTCTTGCTTAATAAAAGCGTGAGTGCTATAGGACTTGTACAAGGACATTTAGTGTATACTCAGGACGTACTAGTTGTTTACTAGAGGAGATTACATCCAAGCAAAATCTCTCAGAGGTGACAGAGGGACTGGAGTGTGACTCTATTCTTAGAAACTCTGTCATGTTTAGTGTCATTTCTGAGGTCACCTTGGACACGTAGGGGCCGAGATAAAACTTCCTCTTCACCTTCTGAAGGTTTCCTGAAAAAACAGCTTTCAAAAGCCAGATTTATAGGAGAAATGGCACATAAATTTATTAACAAACACGGAGAAGAGCTACAGAGTGATTACCACCAACACCCCAATGGGGTACAGAAGCTTATATACCATCTTGACGTTACAGAAGGAATGCGGGCTTGGAGCACGGCCCAAACCAGGTTATGGTGGTAAATCAGGGTGTGGTGGCAAGATAGGTTATGGGAGGGAGAGAAGAGGAGGTCTGGCTGACAAAGGTGGTCTTGTTGTGTAGACAAAACCTCACAGGTAGCAGCCCTCAAAGAGAATAGATGGTAAGTGTTTCTTACAGACCTTTAAAGATGTCAGACTGGCACTTAATCTTTCCTAGATCCAGATAAGGGAGGATCTCAGAAAAAGCTTGGCTGCCTCAATGCAGATTCTCCATAGAGGCAAGTCTCTCCTACAAAGACAGTTTGCAGAGCTACTTCTGTTGGTAGGACCTCTGAACGGCCATCTCAAAGTATGTCAAAGAAGCGTATTTTAGGGCAAAATACTTTGGTTTCTTTCAGGCATTAGTATTCAGCTGTTAAAAGGTGAAAGAGAGAATGGAGAATTATGGAGAATTTTTTTTTTTTTTTTTAATGGGCAAGATTTAGAAGTGGCTTCTGTCATTCACTGTGTGTCCCCATGGGCACTGCGTAGTCATATGGTCAAAGAAAACTGCAAGTGAGATTGGGAAATGTAGACTAGTTCTCCCTGCCCAGGAAGAAAGGGAAGCAGATCTGGTGAAGTTGCTGTGTTACCACACATGTATGGTATGTGTATCTTCATTTTTACTAGAGAATGTCAACTTAAAATAATCAAGAAGATAGGGGTCTAGTTTAAAGTGTTTATTCAAGCGCAAAAGTTGAGGATGGGCCAGCCCAGGAAGCATGGATGTCAGAGAATGGAAGTCAGTGTTCCAAAGTGGAGAAGTTTGGGATCATTTATATAGACAAAGTTTATGGAAGTTTAACAGAATTTCAACATCTTTCTAGGTAAGGCTTAGTGTATAGTTACCAATGATCCGATTAGTTGAGGTGGTCTTTTTCTTTCAGGAAAGGTATATTTAATATTCCACACTGAAGATGTCCCTGCCATGAGGTCTCTGTTCCGGGCACCATCTGGTCTGAGGTAGGCGCAGCACAATAGAGGAGGCAGTTAATCTGTAACAGAGGCCACTGCCTGGAAACAGGTGGCCTGGTCTCTCATCTTTCCTCGTCATTTACAGAACAAGAACAATGAGGAAAAAATTGAAGCTATAATATAAGAAGCAGAACGGCAAACATGCTAGTGACTCAGATCACAGTCACATCTCTCTCAGGATTGACTTTAGTATAGTTAACCCCCTGGCCAGAAAATTGGACTCCCGGTGGCTGACTGAGGTGCTCAAAGTTAAATAGAAGGAGACAGCATGGCTGGGTGAAGGAGCGGTCACATACTCTGTGTTCTCGGAAAGATGTTGTATAAACGTCACAGGACCTCCCTGTCTGCAATCAAGCCTAACCAGGTCCTGTTTTTGGTAGCGTGACAGACTGTAGCTGAGAATTCCCCTGCTGACCACCAGCCAACCATTAGAAACTAACCAATCAAAAGAGACTGGTGACTTGGGGCTCAAAGGTCATCAGTCAAGACCCTGCTTCTCAGTCCCCTGACTCTGCCCCTGCCCTGCAGTTTTCACCTTTGTTATCTCTGGTTTATTATCTCCCAGAGGCTGGGATTCCACAATCTGCAGATTGTTTTTTATAGAAAATAAAGATTTTCCCTTTTCCTCCACAGATCTCATGGTCTTTTGTTAATGGCTTGAAGTGTTTTGGGGGTTCCAATGGCTTTTAAATTTTATTTCACAAGAATACCAAAATATTTCCAAAAGTTGTGATGACCATTTATGTGCTGCATGACATCTTTGCCAATATTTGATATTGTTAATTCTTTTAATTTTGGCATTTCTGGTGGATATGTATTGGAGCTTATTGTGATTTTACTTTGAATTTTTGTGTTCACTAATGGTCTTTAGCTTTTTCATATGTTTTTGGGATATCATATATTCTATTTTGTGAGGTGCCTGTTCAAGGCTCTTGCCCATTTTTCAATTGGGTTGCTTGTCTTTTATTATTGATGGTAGGATTTCTGTATACGTTAATATTTCGGATATGAGCGTTTTTGCAGATTGCATCTTTCACCTTTTCTTGCTTTGCATATCTTTTGATGAACAGAAGCTCTTAATTTTAATGTTTACATTTAGCAGCCTTTTCCTTTATAGTTAATGCTCTATCTGCTCCAGCTGAATTCAGTAGTTCTCTCCCCACCCATACGCCAATGGCCTATACACCCACTCTCATGCCCAGAATTGCCAAGTACCTGAGAGACAACTTCAGTTATGGAACTCAGACTCAGACACAAAGGCATATGAGGATGGAAAGGCATGATATCTCTCACTTATTCCTATAGCAGCAACAGCAACAACAAAACCCAGAAATCAATATCTCAGTAAATTATCCTGATGCACACACACACACAAAAACAGGTATGATTCATAAATACATCCATAATACACATCTTATTTTGAATATAATTATTTACTTCACAATACATTATGAATATTTGTCTCTGTAAATAAATTTCTTCTATGTATTTCACAGACTACATAGCATTCTATTGTAGGACTACATGAATGATTTATTTAACAGATCCCTTATTTAAACATTTAGTTGTTTTCAATTTTAACTCTTTTAAATAATACTGTAATACGATCCTCACTTGCACCAGGAAGGTAGAGATATATATGTTTTTTTACTTCTATAATTTTAGTGTCTAGAACAGTGATTGAGATACAGAAGATAGAAGTCTCATTAAATAGTGGATGAGTGAAAAAATAGGTAAATCATTATTCCTGGAAGTGAAATAACTGGGTGAAAAGTTCCAGTTCCAAAGTGCTTGTTCCAAACTATGGCTCCTTTAGCTGCATATGACATTGCCATTTTCCCCACAGTCTTACCAACACTGAGTTATTAAAAACAACAAACATCATTTTTTACTCTACTACCGTATGGTTTCTCTTATGCTATGAATTATGTTCTGACTTTTACTATTTATCTGATTTAATAATCCTGCCTCTTTTGTTGGAATCTCCTCTGCTCCTCTCAACTTCTAAATGTTGAATGACTCTTACTTAACGAAACTTGTCCATCATCCTGGCCTCCATACGGAAATGACGCCCCAGTTTCGTCCTCAGCCTGGAGCTTTTCCCAGGCGATCCGCACTCCTTCATCCAACTGCCCACACAGCAGCTTGCCTGGGTGTTATAGGACATCACACACTTAACACACCCAGCTTACATCTCTTGATTTCCGCATCCCTAAACCGCTTCTTCTCCAGTACTCCACACGTTGCAGCAAATGGTTTCTTCAAGAATCCAGCTGCCCAGGTCAAAACTTCGGAGTCACGATCGATACCTCTTCTCTCACGACTCACAACCAATCCACCAGCAAATCATGAGGTCTCATCTCCTATCTCCAATGCCACCTCCGTTGGTCAAACCACAGCCATCACTCCCCTGGGCTACAGATGGCAGCATTTCCTAACCGTTCTCCTTGCTGACATTTTCACCCTCATACATTCTATTTTATGTATAAGAACCAGAAAATGTGATCCTTTAAAGAAATATATCAGATTTTATACCCCCTCATAAAAAAGAAATCCCTTCCTGAAAGCTTTTTTTTTTTTTTTGAGACCAAGTCTGGCTCTGTTGCCCTGGCTAGAGCGCCGTGGCATCAGCCTAGCTCACAGCAACCTCAAGCTCCTGAGCTCAAGCGATCCTCTTGCCTCAGCCTCCCAAGTAGCTGGGACTACAGGCATGCACCACCATGCCTGGCTAATTTTTTCTATATATATATTTTTAGTTGTCCAGATAATTTCTTTCTATTTTTAGTAGAGACGGGGTCTCACTCTTGCTCAGGCTGGTCTCGAACTCCTGACCTTGAGCCATCCACCCGCCTCAGCCTCCCAGAGTGCTAGGATTACAGGCGTGAGCCACCACACCCGGCCCCCTTCCTGAAAGCTTTTCATTATACATAGAATAAATTTGAATGCCTCTACCTGGTCATGGCCTAGGAAGCCTTAGGAGATCTAGGCACTGTGGAAGTGCCTGATTTCAACACCTTATTGTTTTATCGAATTCTGCCTTGTTCACCTTGGCCTTCTTGCTCTTCTTGCAACACTCTAAAGTAAACTCCTGCCTCGGGGCCTTTGCACTTGCTGTTTTTTTTCCTGCTTTCTGTTTTTTCCTGTCTTAGGCTGATGCATGTCTGGCTCACTCTGCTCAAATGTTTTCAAGGAGCTTCTCCATGACCACTTTGTTTCAATGATCACTTCTAGACTTTCTTCATCCTTCTTCCTTGCTTTATCTTTCTCCATAGGATTTACAATTACCCAGTATTTTATTATATATTTCTTTATATTCGTCTGTCCCTCCAATAGGATGTAAGTCTTAGAGGGCAGGGAATTTCTCTCTCTCATTTCTTGCTTTATCCAGAAGGCATAAAACAGTGACTTTCAAATAGTAGGCCATCAATGAATTTGTTGAAAGAATAAATGAATGAGTAAACTTCTTCCAGAATTTAAATTTCTTAAAAGCTTGGAAGTAATTTTTTCAGTTTTGGGGAAAGAATAGGTGAATCTTAAAAGTTCAATGTAACACAGCAGATTTTGCATCTGTTAGTGGTGGTGATGTTTGCTCGGAACTTAGTATACCCTGCAGCTCAGATCCCATGTGCCACTCCTCCTTCAAATACACTCTTGTGGCCAACAACCTTCCCACTCCCCAGCCTGAGACAGCTGAGATTGGGGTGAGGGGTGTCTTTGGCCCACTGCTGAGATGATGACATGCCACTTTTATGGAGAAATAAGGTTCTTCAGTTCTAGACCCCCTCTTTATTTTTTTTTTAGAAGCCTGAGAATTCCTTCTCTTTCATAGAGTGAAGCCATGAGCTGACACTTGCAAAGGATTTCTTCAAACTTCCAGTTCCTCCCGAAGTGTGCTGGCCCTGTCCTGTGGAGGTCTTTTTCTGGGGATGTTCATGTTCCTAATGAGTTCATTGTGTATGGAACAAAGTGAAAACAGGGAACAGGGTGAGGAAGGAGAGCCTGAGCTGGGAGGGGCTGTAGAAAGGAGAGTCTTGGGTTCATTTTCATCAAGGGATCCGAGTATCTGGAACGGGAGGGAGGGTCATTCTCTGACTCAATTATCCAGACCCCACAAAGAAAGGCATTGGAGCAGGTTGTCTCAGAGGTAGAGATAGCTTCATGTTCCCCCAGAATTGGAAAGAAACACACTCTGTCCCCCTTTTCACAATGGGATGGAAACCACAAGTGTGAACTTGAGCATGGGGCCCTGTGGGGGAGACGGAGAAGTGGAGCCTGTTGGGCTTTCAACGTAGCTATTGGAGAAGGATGCAAGTAAAAGAGAGAGTTTCTGGTCACAGGTTAGACTGTAGGCCAGAGGGTCATCTGAAGAGCTCTGTGCACACACGTATACACAGCATCACAGGTGCGCAGTCGCACACAGCCACACGCACAGCTGGAGAGTTGGAGTGGGGCCACTTTATGGGGGAAGTGAGGGACTTCCGTTCCTCACGTCCACTGTGCTTGGCATCTTCATATGGTTATGTCCGCGTCTCCCAAAATTCCTATGAGATACGTGTTATTAAACTATGTTACCAACGAGAGAACTAAGGATCGTAGAAATTTATGAATGTATCCAAAATAATACAGGTAGTAAGTGGCCAGATTAAATGTCTAGGTCTCTCTAATTACAAAAGCCAACCTCTCCTCATGACACCACATTGCCTCTCACAATTTAAAATGATAGATTAATCTTAGTGGCCAACCTCTGCATGTAGAGTTCAGGACTAAGCGCCAACACGGCAGCTCCACTAAGTACAAGAGGATGCGCGAGTAGGCACTGCCCGGCGGGGTTTCTGGAGGAATCAGGAGGAAGAGGTGGTTTGTTAGTCCCTTCAGGCTGGTTGGCAGGGTTCTCAACACGCCCTCTTACCTTTCAAGATGTCCTTTTAGACAGATTCTGCTTCTACAGGAAAAGTCAACAGTAGCTACACAATGGCACATGTTATGAATATGTCCTCAGGACAGGAGACAGGCTGTTCTTCCTGGTTTTGTGAATAAAATAGTGTCCTTGTGTGAGAGGTGATTTTAATTCTCCTCCTTGCCTTGCTTGCCATTTCGCCCACTGCGATCCTGTCAAACAGTCGTTGTTGAATTTCCACTTGCCAGCCTGGCACTGCTCTGATCCAAGTCTTCCTCTCTCCCTCTCCAACCCTGTCTTCTGATGTGTAGCATCGGCAGGAGTGTACCCTAGACACTTCTCTGGTAAGTCTTTGGGGCTCCGGTTCAACTGGTGAATGATTGCTGATAGAAACCCTGACATAAACCAAAATCTTCCTCTGTCTGGGTTGTACACACAGAGATCTCACCCACACTTCCCTTATAACTGTCTGCTTCCCAGCCTTGGACACATTTTAAGAGAATTTAGAGAAATAATTGATATCAGAGCTCTGGCATTTCTGCCCATTTCTGCATTCCACCCTTTATAGGGTGATCAACTCACGCTGATTTGCCCACTGAAAAGGGAGACTCTTTAATTCTGGACAAATCAAGGTGACAGATCACTCTAATTCCCCCTGTCTCAGCTTCTAACTTGCAAAGTCCTCCAGCATCCAGGTTAGTTTCCAGGGGCCTAGGTTGGGCTGGGAATGGGGTGGTGCCAGGGAAGTAATAATTCATTCCAGAATTACTCTCTTCCTTTAGATATAGTCCTTTAAATCTCCATCAGAGTCTTTATTATTGTGGGCTTTCAGCTCAAGATGGCAAAATTGGCCAATTGTGTGCTTTCCTTCCCTCTGTGAAATGAATGAATAGAACAACAATAATAAAAAGATCAAAACAACAGTAACAATAACAAAAAACACAGCACAACAGAAAAGGAGGTGGATCACTTTATTACAAGTCCCCTTTTTTCTTATCAGTCCTATTTTTCCCAGTCCTGAGAACAAAAGGACTTTTAAAAATGATCATTTAGGGGCTGGGCGCGGTGGCTCACTCCTGTAATCCTAGCACTCTGGGAGGCCTAGGCGGGCGGATTGTTTGAGCTCAGGAGTTCGAAACCAGCCTGAGCAAGAGCGAGACCCCGTCTCTATCAAAAATAGAAAGAAATTAATTGGACAGCTAAAAATATATAGAAAAAATTAGCCGGGCATGGTGGCGCATGCCTGTAGTCCCAGCTACTTGGGAGGCTGAGGCAGTAGGATTGCTTGAGCCCAGGAGTCTGAGGTTGCTGTGAGCTAGGATGACGCCACGGCACTCACTCTAGCCAGGGCAACAAAGTGAGACTCTGTCTCAAAAAAAAAAAAAAATGATCATTTAGGGACTTCTCTGAGTATACCTCCCCCTGCTTCAAAGATCACTCTGGTGCTGGAATATCTAGTATCCAGCTGCGACTTCATCCTCGAGCTCCGACCGTCACACCAGCAGCCTGTTGTTCACGTCCGTCACTTCTACTCAGGATTTTGCGTTCCTTTTTACAAAACCTGTTTCACTTTATCTCGCATTATAGTTACCTGCCTACCTTTGTTCATGTTCTAATGAAACATAAAGCTCCTAGAGGACTAACTTCTGCAGCACCCAACGCTGTTCTGCAAATCACGGGTCTGCAAAAAGAAGTCGATCGGTTGAGTAGTGAAAGATGAGTAGCATTCAGGAAAATGGAGAGAGCAAAAGGATCTGGGTGGGGAGACAGTAGGAGATGTGACCAAGTGTAGTGAGGGTGGAGCAAATAGAACTTAAATAGAATATAGTGAGAAGACCAATGTGGCTGGAACTGGGATTCCTGAATGAAAATATTGGGAGACAAATGTTGGAAAGGTACATTGGAGCCTATTGTAAAAGGCTAATTCGGGCTCAACCCAAATCTCTTAGATCGCAGCCATGTATCATGATGTGCTGCTGGCCATTCCATCTGAACTCTGTAACAGTTTCCTGCTTGAAATGAAGTAAAACTGAATTTCTCAGGCCAACATATTAAGTGAGGAACAGGCAGTCTTTGGATGTGGTTATTCTACCATTGTTTTATGCTCTATCACTTGTAGGAGCAAAACACAATTACTATATTTCCCCTTTCCTTGATCTAGGGCTCTATGGCCAGGAACCAATGATTGGCCAAGTCGCCCAAGCTCAGTACTGATAGCTCAGTTACTGACGCTTCCTAGAATGTCCTTAATAGAAAGACACTAACAGAATGTTAATTTTATTGCACCTTAATTCAATGTCCACAGTCAAGCATGGTAAAATCGTAAAATGCTTTCCTCAAGTGTAAGATAATTTTAAAAAATTAAAAATCAAAGTAAAGCATACACATGTTTAAGAAAATCAAATAGTACTAAAGGACCCATACTGAAAAACAGTAGGCCAATCCCAGCCCCTCCCACAAGTCCAGTCCTGTTCAACAGAGAGCACTGTTATCTTCCCCAGTGATTATTTGTCAAAATGTCCAAGCCCTGCATCCTGCCTTCGCTGTGTAGGTTCCCTCCGGGCTTCTCCTACACCAGGTGGGGGCTCTCCCTTTCCACCTGGTGGAGAGAGGGGCCGTGGGGTTGGCCTGAGCTCAGCTCCTAAGGGAAGCACAGTTCCTTCTCCAGGGGCAAAGGCACCACATTTCTGGTGTGCCATCTACAGGGTGGTATCCAAGGCAGAGAGAGAAGAAGAGTAGGAAGCTTTAGTTGCTCATCATGGAAGTGAAGGCTGCATCAGGCAGTGGGCATTTATCCCCCTCTGGCACGGCTATGTGTAGGTGTTGCTGCTGAGTCACGGGCGGCGGAATGCTGTGTGCCTACACGTGTGTGTGAACTCACGTGTCCACTGGGTGCTAGTGGCCACAGTCTGATGTGCCTGAGCACGTCTGTGTACTGGAGTTTATAATATAAGTCAGTGCCTTTCTGCACATGGGCCTGGGAGTTCCAACACGTGGATGTGGAACGTGAGGATCCTTACAGCTGGTTGTCGGCCTCTTTGCGCCATTTACATATCATGCCTCTGGAAGTCCTGGCCCAGGGTAAATATCTGGCTGCAGGCCTGTGCTAAGAAACATTGAGCTAAATAGCTTATGAAATCAGGCTAGTTTCACAGTGTTGTTTTTGGATGATTCAGGAGACACGGATCTTTGGGACAGAAAATTAACCTTATACTGCTAGCCCTGGAATAGCCTGGGCAGGACTGGGCCGCCCTCATGAGCAACGGAAGAAGGAACTGTTTCCCTAAACTCCTGCAGGGGCACCCAAGAAACCCTCCAGTGATTTTCCAGCCAGGCAGATAAGCCAGATGAAGAGGTGACTACCTGTCCATCTAATCTTCTGAGCACATTAGGATCTGGGGCAGAGTGAGATAAAAAGATGCTTCTGACTGAGCATTGAGCTGGCTCTGGACCAAAGGGGGAGACATCCCATGGGGTCAGTGGGGAGGAGGGTGCCGTCCCTCAAGGCCAACTGCCCAGGATCACTGCATAGGACACACAGCTAATGTCACCACCAGTTAATAGAACCCAGGAATTTCAGTGAGATTTAGGTTGTAACACACCATCTTACCTTTTCCATTTGCTCATTCTCTATTCTATTATCTGAAATGACTGCATTTCTGAAGGGAGGGATATAGGTATGAAAAAATAAACTTATTACTTCCTCCCCCCAGCCAGTTCCAAAATACTCCTAAGGTATAGGGGGATTAGCTAAGCGTGATGCCCTAGACTGTCTGGCTATGTGGCCAGTGCTATAGACCAAAGCTAGGACTTCATTAGTCACCAGTCTCCATTAAGCTGATGCTCTCTTCTCTGGCAATGCACTAAGAGATAGTCTTCATGGTTCTGGATGTGTCTGTACATTATAATCACCTGGGGAGCCTCATCCTAAACCAATTAATTGTATCAGCATCTCTGGGCATACTGCCCGGGTGTTTAAAAACATCCCAGAAGTGGTTAAAATATGCAGCCAGGGTTGCAAAACACTAAATTGTGGAACTCCTCATCCTGAAAACATGAACCTAGAATTTTCAACCAGGCACCTAGATATTAAAAGTGGAATCCTCACTTTTTCAATGGTCGCTATGTCTTCTTTGTTCTTATGATATATTGGGGTAATTGCTCACCATGTGAAACCTTTCCTGATGTTCAGTGAACCTGTCTGAAAACTATGAGCTGAACCTATTAGGTTTTCTCTTTCAGGAATTTGAAGGGCAACCCAAAGGCAGCGGTGGGTGTTTGACCTGAATGTTCAGGGTATGTTGGGGCAAGGCAGTCACAATGAATGCGCCTATGGCCATGCAGATTTAGCAAGCGGTCGGGACTCGGGGGAATTGGTCAAGCGAGGAAAGAGGAGGAAGGAGAAGCTGGAGAGGCCAAGGAGTGATGAGGGTAGGGGGCACAGGTGGGAGGATGGCCAGTTCACACAAAGCCGTGGTCCCTGACCTTTTCCCAAGTCGCATTGCAACTGGAAGGACCCAGTCCAGAGCTCTGATTTGGAAGTGTAAGCAAGCAAGTCAAAGCTCCTTGCAGACACTGCTTCCTCTCACATTTTTAAGCCTGGCATATACCTGTCTCCTTGTCTCAGATGTACTTCACTCTCCTCTCTGTCACTCAAATGTCTACTCCTTTTTAAAGAATAATGTGAATGTCACTCCCACCTGGCTCCCTGAGAACAAGTGACAACCCCCTCTTACCTTACTTTTTACTTACACAGGATTTTACTCCATAACTTTATTTATTCCTTTCCATGTTAAATGGTAATTTTCTATATACTTGTCTCCTTTATTAGATTTTGAGCTCCTTGAAGATAGAGATTATGTGTCATTTACATTTTTTTTTTTACCAGTATCTAGCACAGTTCCCAGCGTACAGCAGTTGTCGAATAGATGCTTCTTAAATGAATACAATCTTAAAGACCAAATGGGCCTGAGTTTGTGGAACTTTTCTGTTTTCTCATATGCCCCCAAAATGTTGATAAACATAATAAAACCTTTCCAGGATTGGATCTGAAGGTTGCAAGCAATTTTCCCCAGTAATTCCTTATTTAAAATTTCTACTAAAAACCTTGAGCACAAAATTCTCCTCTTCTGTCTTTAAACATAATGCTATGAAAGCAAAACTTAATAGGAGAACTAAAAGACATAAATAGTAAGATAATTAGTTTATTAAACTGAACTTGTATTGTTATTTGATGGCAATATGCCTTTACAGTTAATTATCCAAACAATTAAAATGAGCCAGTTAGCATAACTGCCCAAAACATGGGATTTTGCAATGTAAACTTAACTGTTACCATAGTGACAGTGTTTTTCATAAACAATGACTCATCAGTGGATGTGTAAATACAATTGCATCAGTTGATGTGTAAATACAGGACACCTGGAATTAAAACGAAACTATATGTATATATATATATTTTATTTTTTTTTATTTTGAGACAGTGTCTCACTCTGTTGCCTGGGCTAGAGTGCTGTGGCGTCAGCCTAGCTCACAGCAACCTCAAACTCCTGGGCTCAAGTGATCCTCCTGCCTTAGCCTCCCCAGTAGCTGGGACTACAGGCACTCGCCACCATGAGCAGCTAATTTTTCTATTTTTAGTAGAGATGGGGTCTCACTCTTGCTCAGGCTGGTCTCAAACTCCTGACCTCAAGTGATCCTCCACTTCAGCCTGCCAGAGTGCTAAGATTACAGGTGTGAGCCACCTTGTCTGGCCTGAAACTACATTTTGCATACCTGAATCAATTAGGTGATGCCTATGACTGTATGTGGAGTTCCATGGACATCATATAAACTTTATATGATAGAGAGGTTTTTTGTTTTTGTTTTTGTTTTGGCTACAACCCCCAATCTATGACTTTGGATGCATTCAGTAGGGAATCCTATTCCACAGTAATGATCCTGTTGAACAATCTATTACTAGCTCATCAGATAACCAGTAATGAACTAAGAGTGAATCAACTGCAGTGAGAGGGTTTCTTAAAAATAATTTAAAACTTTTTCTTTTTATTGACAACATATATCCTTCATCCTCATCCTCACTCCTGTTCCTCTCACGTTCCCTACCAGTACATAGTCACTCTAATCTATTTAGTGCCTATTTTCTGTATATGTTCTTGGAAAACACATTTTGTGCGTGAATATTTTTATTTTAAAATAATAGTAAATTCACATGAATGTGTAAGAAATAGTACAGAAAGTTCCCGTGTACCCTTAATCCAGTTTCCCTCAATGGTAGCATCTTGAAAAACTGTAGTGTGATATCACAACCAGGATATTGAAATTGACAGTTAAGACACGAAGTTCAACACTCATGAACTCTTTTTAACATCTACAGTGATAAGTTGAACATCCTCTGTAATGACTTTTATCTGTTTGAACATCTGGAGTAGGCGAGGGTGATGAGAAAATCATCAATATAAACTGCACTGGATGGAGACACTAGAGGATGGTGGGGAAGTTCAGTACAGCATATTTTTAGCCGGCCCCTTCTACACACCAGGTAACAGGAAAGCTCATAGTCTAGAGGAAATATAAACTAAAAGACACCACTTGGTATGTGATACAGTAGAAACTTGAAGAGCGCTATGGAAACATTCAATAATTCACTTCATACAATGGTGGAGGCAGAGTCAGAGCAGGCTTCTTGGAAAAGATGATGTCTGAGTTGATTCTTTTAGACGTTGATGTAAAAATCTCTGCTGCTTTGGTGCTCACTTCATTGATTACATCCACTTCTCTCCCTTCCTGAAATCTATTGAGCAATTCTCCTTACTCATTGAAAATTTTGGCATCTGGCTGAAAATTGTCTTTTTCATCCTGAATTCTGCCATCATCCTACATAACTTCCACACAACCCTTTCAGCTCCTCAGCTTCTCTTGATTTTCTCAACTCCATTGACTTCTGCCTGAACTCCATTTCAACACCTTGTGTCCTTGGATGTCGTTAAGTAATCAGAACGGGTGACGTTCAATTTACTAATTCAAGTCGGTGGAACTTATACCTCTAGTCCTGCTGTCAATCTTCTGGGCCATTTAGATCATGTCTTTCTTTATCTCCACAATTTGTTATTTCTAAGCAGGCCCTTGAGGCACTGAAGGGACAGAAGAGGTTTGTGAGGAAGGCTGAAGCTTGAGGGTATGGCCCCAGTAGCTGCACAGTTTTATTTAGGGACAGCAGCAAGAAAGATAAGGAAGGTGTTGGGAAATTTAGTATGTGAACTGTAGGTGATGAGGCAGAGTTTTGACTCCACATCTTTATTGCAACACCTTCCATACTGGTGGAATAACAACTATCTTGATCCTATCTTGATGGCCCTACCTTGATGTGCCACTGTGTTATAGAGAAGAAATAGTTCTTACTCTGGCTAGGTGAAATGTCAAAGGAATATGAAATAAATTATCAAAGAATGAGCAATAATAGACAGGCAGTCCAAAGTTTACGATTAGAAGAAGTTTGTTAATTTTTATTTTTTAAGTTTAGATCACATCTCCCCAAGGAAAAATGTGGTAAAGTTTCCAAAAAACCTGAGGGCTAAATAAACCTAACTGAATAATAAGCTGATTTAAGAACATTCCACAGTGTATACATACATTAAAATATCACATTGTACCCCATAAATATATATAATTATTATTTGCCAGTTAAAAATAAAATTTAAAAAATATTCTATTTTTTATGCAAGACTTGTAATTAAACAAACATGAAAAACAAAACATTTAGAAAACAGCGTTCAATGTTGAAAGTTGATGCTTTTTAAAAAGTAGATTACTAAATAGAGAGTAAAGACAGAGACGGGACGTTTCTTGGTCCTTCACAGGGACTTTTCACACATGCCCAGGGGGCTATGGGATGATTCCTTGTATTATTTGTCACTTTCAATTTGATTCAAAACCTATGATTTTCCAAAATGGCAACTTTCATTTTCTTTGGGGAGAGGAATTACAAGTGACTTTTATTTCTATCTTCTGATAATCCAAAAAAAGCACAAATTCTTCCTTCTCGTTGTTCTTTTTCCTCATTAGACACATTGCTATCACCATTCTTGTACTCCTTGGTCCTGATGTGGGAGGTTTTAGACTAACGAACAAAAAGAACATAGAGAGAAGAAGTATTATCTGAGCTGTAAAGTTTGTGGTAAAAGAAGACACAGATTTAAGTGTGACAAAGAATGTCTGAAGGCCCGAAGAGGTGAAGGAGAATGTAGTGGGGAGAGGCAGAGGTTTTTGCATAGCTCCTTTGCGGAGCCGAGCCGGAAAGTAGGTGGCTGAAAAGAGTCTGGTCAGATAATTCTTGACTTTGGCTCCTTCATGGGGAGAGGTGAATGTATTAAGGAGGTGTGGAGGTCAATACGCTCTTTATGTTGATAAGACATTTGTAAA
This sequence comes from Propithecus coquereli, assembly GCF_000956105.1. Lineage (NCBI taxonomy): Eukaryota > Metazoa > Chordata > Mammalia > Primates > Indriidae > Propithecus > Propithecus coquereli. The sequence continues at coordinate 2,135,879 of NW_012148997.1, forward strand.
TTTGGTCACAATCTCAGTTTTCTTATCCTATAACTTGTACTTTTAGTGTCTGAACCTAAATTTCCTGAAACAAAGCTGTTATTGCCTTAAATTCTTAAAACTTCCATTTATTTCTAAGTGTTTTTTTCTAAATAATGTTCAATTATTTGCTAGGAGGCTATCGTCAGACATACATAATTTTGCTGTAATATGCATTTAGCGCCCTTCTGGAAAAGCATATCCCCTCCACTGCAATTTCATTGTCAGAATGTGTGATTCATGGTGATAATGATGCTTCACTCCTTTAGAAATAGTAGCAGGGATGGGAAGCTAAGAGCTGAGTGGGGACCCGCAAAGGCTGCCTCTTCCGGAGGTGCTGTGATTGGGATGAGGAAAATCCTTAATGAGCTGTCTGTTCTCATTATGGGTAATTTAATTTTCGGGATATCTAAGAACAATAGTATACTAGCTCCTTTATTAATTTTCATTAATTTATTATTCCCTGCTAATTGCATTTCTTCTTTTCTCTCAACCTCTGCAAGATGTTAAAGTGGGTTCGACGCTTGTGTAATCTAAGTCCTTAAGTGCTAAACAGAAGATCAAAATGAAATGCCATTACCAGTTGGGGTTTTTATGATAGTGGAAAGGACTAGTATGTTTTTGTGTGTGTAGTAGAATAAAGGGTAGGGGCAGGTGCTGTGATACAGCATTCCTAGGTTAAGGAAGTGACTTAGCAGAGTTCCAAGCAGGGAGAACAGGTCGTGGTGAAGAGGGTAAACTGGTTTACCCAACAGGAACAGAGGTTCTGTTGGAAATATGGAATGGCAGTGTGGATGAGGCATGTTATTGGATCAGCAGATGGCAAGGGGGCAGTTCTAACAGAGCTTCTGCCAGAGTGAAGTTTGTGAATTTGACTGGAGGCTTAATAAAGAACTCAAATCAGTTCTGAGTTGTCGATGATTCTTGAGGTTACCTAGAGGTTGTGGAGGAAAGACACCTGATGTCTCAGCCTTGGACCAAACCAACCACAGTGGGTAAAAGATCCAGGTCGCTTGGGAGAAGATGGAACCAAGTGTGTGTAAGTGTGTGTGTGTGTGTGTGTGTCTGTGTGTGCACGTGTGTAGATCATGCACATGTACAGATGGAAGGGTGGTTGTTGGGAGAGGATTATTATTTTAGTAGGAGGGAATATGCAAAGGTATACTGCATCTCAGAGGAGATAATTGCTTTCCACTTATTTCTTTAGGTTCTACGTCCACAAGGAGGTAGAATAACTAGCCCCATAAAAGCCAGAGCATAGAAACTGCACCCATTCACGGGCCTGTCATTATAGTTCCCCAGCTTTCTAAAATTCCTGAGATGGCCCTTAACAATGACATGTACCTACCTACCAAGTTTTTGCCTCCAAGCAGGCCAGTGATGGACCAGACCATCCTTAAGCAGCTCTAAATTCAGGATCCTCTTCCAGTCAGATTTTTACCCCATCAGTTTTGGAAAATTTTTTATTACCTACCCAACAGACAGGGGGAATACATCAGAAAAGGCAATTTTTTTTTTTTTTTTGAGACAGAGTCTCACTCTGTCACCCTGGGTGGAGTGCAATGGTGGCATCAGAGCTCACTGCAGCCTCCAACTCCTGGGCTCAAGGGATCCTCCTGCCTCAGCCTCCGCAGTAGCTGGGACTATAGGTGTGCACCAACATGACACCTGGCTAATTTTTGTATTTTTAGTAGAAATGTGGTCTTGCTCTTGCTCAGGCTGGTCTTGAACTCCTGAGCTCAAGCAATCCTCCAGCCTCGGCCTCCCAGAGTGCTAGGATTACAGGTGTGAGCCACCACACCCAGCCAGAAATTTTCTTTTTCTTTAACGATGTCCTGCAATTCCCAACTTCCTACATTTTTCTTATCTACCAACTGCCAGGAAATGCAACAAGGTCAGGATAAGCTCACAGGCAGAACAGCATAAGGAAATGTAGGCAGAGTTTACATACAGTTGAGATAAATTACAGGAGCCTCATCTTTACTAGGTTGGCAGCCATTGGCACACTCCTTGATTTCATCCTCCCTTATCATGGTTTGGGGTCATTTAGTTAGGACATCTGTCACCCTCGCACCAGGAAGAGCTCATTTACTTGCTCATGTTATTGTTCTCTCTGTTGCCATCACTCTTTTTCTAGCCTCCTTGTCCTCCAAATTTATGGGAACAATTTGTTTTTCCTGCTGCAGCTGCAGATCCATCCTCGAGCTCTGCCCTCGGATTCTGGGCACTTGGAACAGTCATTTACGTTCTTTGTGCTGAGCACCCTGCCTCAGGCAGCTCACGTCAGAATCTCTCTAATGGTTTTTCTCCATTTCTTCTTGCCTCCTGTCTTCGATGTCTTTCTTTCAGGATGATTATTGCAGCACGGTGACTTCTTTCAGCTCTTCTAGGGCTCTTTTTGATTGCTTCCTAAACAATCCCTATCCCCCAAATTTCTCCACCTTGCCTCAATCTTTCAACCACCCTTTTTAGCCTCAGATGGGTCATTTGCAGCTTCTAGACACATATGAAATATGTTGCAGAACTGCTTAAAAATGATTTGAAGGTTCAAAACCCCTCTCCGTTTTGTTATTCTTGGTCATTTGAACATTAAAGTGGTGGTGGTTGTATTCACCACCAAATCTAACATGAGCCCAACCAGCGATTTGAAGGTCCAGCAGGACAGACATATTTTCCCCATGTACTTGGGGAAAGGATGAGTTTAGAAGAGGAGAATGAGAGATATCGCACAGAAGCATTACTGTTGTATTTCCTTTAAACTCTGCCTCCGACCCTTTCTTCTGAAACTTAGACACGCGTTCATGGAATTCCACCCTGGAATCAATCTTTAAGACAGATATATTGTGTGTACTTCTTATTGTGGTTTTGTCAAAATTCTCATGTAAATGCATTATGCAAATAGAAGTTCACCAAGCCCCGTTTCCATTTTCACTTCTTACTATTTCCAATTAAAATAGTTAAATATTTGAACAGACAAAAATGAACCATTAGGGCAGGTGATATCATATGTGATACTGTAGCGGAGGGAATAGCCTGGAAAGGGGTAAAAATGTCTTACGAGCTGAGCTGTCTCTTTAAAACCTCCCCCTCCCCAGCTCTTTTTGGGAATTAAAACCTGCATCCCTGCCCCAGGCCAGAGGTCAGGAAGTGCAGGGGAGTGTCTTTTGTTGTTTGTACCACAGGAGGTGGCTACACAGAATTGTCCAGGCAAAAGTCACAAGATTATCTTCACTGGAGATGGGGAGATGGGATCGATCAGAACTGTCACCTGTAGTTAAACAACAATATCCTGAACAATATCCTCCCTTTAAAAGCTCTGTATTTCTGCTTGTAGATAGGAAAATTGATACTTTAAGATTCAGGTCTGCCTTTTTTTCATTTGCTGGCAAATTAATAAACCTCCCTTTCCTCCTCCTCAAACCACTTGTCCTCATTCTGTCAAACTTTCAGTAACAATACTTGAAATACTCACTGATCAGCAAATATATAAAAATCTGAGTCTGGCACATAAAAGGTGAATGAGGACTGTCGGTATAGAGTGTATGCAAGGTCATGTTCCATAAAAGTTCCAAGTACACAAGCCCAAAATGCTCTGTCCTCTGCTCTCTGGGGTTCAAACCCAGATACCACTAACTAGGCGTGTGTGCCCCAGAGCAAAGGCTTCTTTTATGCCATCAATAGGGAAGCGAAGACACCAATATCAGCTGCTACACAGGGCTATTGAGAGAATCAGATGAGACAATGTCTGTAGGAAGCACGTGATAAAGCTGTTACTACCATGAAATAGAGCAAGGGACAAGGGAGAAGGACTGTGTAATTTCTTGAGTGATACATCCTGTGTAATTTCTCCAGTAATACATCCTTAGGTTGGTGGAGAAGTCAGGGAAGCCAGTCTTGCCAATAAAGAGATACAAAATCCCTTTGGTTTTGGTTTTCATAATAATGGAATTCTACTTTTATTAGTGTTCTATTGCTGCATTTTTTTCATTTTTCGTAACACTCTATAATACATAAAATTACAAATTAACAACAATTTTTTTCCACATATAAACACACATATTTTCTTTCTCTGTGTGTGTGCATGTATTTACAAGGGCTGTCCGAAAAGTATCCATCCATGTAACCATTCTTGTTATATTAACAATGGCTGGATACTTTCCGGACGGCCCTTGTGTGCATATCTGTGTGTGTGTGTGTGTGTGTGTGTGTATCTATACACACACACACATAAATACATATATACAATTACCATTTCATAATTCATAATTGTAATTCTAATTTCTTATTTTGGTCCACCCGATATCTTGATGTGCAGGCCCTGATCATTTTCTTTTTCTGAAAAGGGATATTTTTCTTACTTTGGCATTCCTCTTATTCTTAGTTTATGAAAAAAACAACAAGACAGTGGACCTGGTTTTTTCTTACTGGTGACCAGAAATAAGGAGAATTCTTACACATTGTCTTTGCTCCTGGATTATCTGTGTCTAAAGCAACCGGTGCCAGCTCCCTTCCCCTCCTCTCTCTTCTCCTCACTCCAGCACCAGATCTCAGGGCTGACACGGCTGCACTGGGCTCTGTGCCCACAGCAGACAGGAGAGCGTGAGAGAGAACAGCCACTGTCCCCTGGAGGCTTCTTGTTCCCAGGAGCTCACATTTCCCAAACTGAGGCTGGTGCTGGGATATGCCCAAGTCCCCAGTGGAGGCAGCTGCTCCCTGGGACCCGCTGTGTTGCTCCTATTCCAGGCCGAGCTTGAGCACACCGCCAGCACTGAGGAGGGGGAGGCTTCTACCTTTCTGAGTGTGTTTCAGTTCGAGGCCTCCCGCTGTCAGGAGCGCCTGGATAGCGGGAGGAAGGAGTGAGAGAGAGTGGGGCCCAGGTGGGGTGGTGTGTCTCCATCCTGGCAGTTGTATTGTTTCTCTTTCCTGTCGACTGCCCCAGAGGTCCCAGGTTTGGGACTGCACCTGCAGGGAGTTTGAGGGGGACCTCTTTGTCCCATTCAACCCGTTGCACTGGCCCTGTTGTCCACAGGGTGGGAGCTCCAGGTCCTGCATCTGGACGTGGGTGGCAGGATGTGATCTGGCGCTGGTGAGTCCCCCCCGTCCCCTCTGGCTCTGTCGTGATCCCTTCATTGCCATCACAACACCTGTCACAATTTATCATTTTAAACTTGTTTACTGTCCTTTTTCCCAATTTCCTAGAGAACCCGAGGACTGGTTTGCTGCTACTATGTTCCAGAGCAGCAGCAGTACCTGGCACAGGCCTGCTTGTCTTTCTGAGTGAATAGTGAATAGGTAGATGGATGGCTTGAGTTGCCTGTGTCCTGTTCACGGTGCTGATGCTGGTGTGGGGTGCAGCAGTGAGTCTCATCGTGACAGGACTTCACTCGCTGCCTGATCCCACCTCGCCCTCACTCTGGGGAAGAAGCTAAGGGTCTCTGCCCCCCACCCCACCCCTTCCTGAGACTGGGGTTGGAGAAGCTCCACCTAGGTCCTTCCTGGTGTGTCTCTTTCTCCTCTTTGAGCCTCCCTAGACCCTTGCCTGCTCAGCACATGATCCTCCTGCATCATTCTTTGCCTCTAGTTCTTGCTGCCAGTCGATCTGCCTTCCCTAGGGTGCTGCCCACCTCTGTGTCCCCCTCCCCTGCTGCTTGCCCCTTGCAAGGGCCTTGGCATCAGCAAGGGATGCTCAGGTGCTTCCTCTGCCCTCCTCTCTCTCCAATTCCTCACCTTCTCTCTCCCTCACTGAGGGGCTCACCGTGTCCAGGACACTGATGATCAAAATGACTGCTACAGAGAGCCAAGGGACAGCACTTCTGCTCCTCTGCACTCCCAATTTGTTAAAAAAAAAAAAAAAAAAGTCATTTCCCGGGGTGGAAAAGTTGTTTCAGAAGTGAAAAGGCACAGGGATAATTCAGCCAGGAGGACCAAGAGGGTCGATGTGGGAGAGAAAAAGGTGCACGACCAGGAGGGGACTTTCAAATGGGTGCCACGTCTCTGGAGGGTGATTATGCTATAGGGGGATGGGCGCACTCTCTGCTATTTGACATTTTAACAGAGTGCTGAACTGCAAAGCCTGCAGCATGAGGATCTGGAGAGCGATGAATAGGATCTCTTATCAGCAAGGATTCTTTACAGGAATGAGTTAGGGAGGCTGAGTTAGGCACCCCGGGGAGTCCAGGCTGTCAAGTGCAGTTAATGTGTGACCGTGTCCAGAGCATGTGCTGAATGGCCAACCACAGCCTTGACCAGGCTGCTCTGTAGCAGCAGAGACTGTGCTCAGTCTGTTTTGATAGGACGGGAGATTGTCTCCTTGTTAGACAAGTTGGGTTTGCCTGAGTCATGGGCATGTAGGAGTCCTGGGCCTGAGAGAGGATCTGTTCTGCAGCAAGGACAGGGAATATTCCAAAGGCTGCCACGGAGGCTGCACTGAGAGAAACCTGCTCCATAGGAGACCCTGATAAAGACAGAAGTCTATTCTACATTCAAGTTAGATTTTACCTATGTTAACTTTGCTTGTACTAGACAATCAGTTTTGTAAAATAAAAACTTGGAATATAAAATTATTGAACAAGTACAGAAGGTCCTAAAACACATTCCAGGAGCCTGTCCTGAGTGGTGGGCTCCAGATTGTGGAGTTGGAGCCGGAGGAGTTGTGGCCCAGAGTCTCGAGGCAGCAAGAAGGAATGGTTGGTATGAATTACAGATGGAGAGGGGAACACCAGTCATCAAGCCTGAGAGGGGAGGCAGATCTCAGATGGGAAGAGGAAAGTCTAAGGGTGAAAAGTACAGGAGGCTGGAAGGAGGTGGGAAGAGGAAGGCAAGAGGTGCTGGGGCAAGGGGTTGAGGCTGGAGGCACAATAACAGGGGCTGTGCTGGGGGCCGGTTTGAAGAGGAGGCCAGCTGGCATGGTATGGAGCCAGGGATATCTGGGAATTAACTCTTTGACTGCTGATTCCAAGCCTTCAATGTTTTAGATTGTAGAACCCATTGACATTGTAGGATGCAATGTCACGAAAACCTATCAGATAAGAAAGATGTTGCTTTCTGGGTGGCAGGTGGCCAATAAAACACAAAATAGGCCCATGAGTTGAATTCCTCATTGTGGCTCAGGGATTTATAACACCTGCAGTATATGAGACACATCAACTTGGGGCCAACGAGGGTGAGATCACAATCGGGGTGTGACCATTGGAGGAGCAGTGGCTCTCTGGGTGCCTGACTGGTTGTGCATTCCCACCGAGAGACAGAGGGCTGAGGGCTGACCCTGTCTGGAGAACCTCCAATTATCTTGTAGTAGCATTTAAGACTCATGTTAGATCTTTCTGCTAGGAAAGGCACATCCCCTCATCTCTCACTCCTTGTGCAGAGTCCACAGCTGATGGTGGAAATGTAGTACATCCCTTCATTTGCCATTCATTGAGCACTTTTGCTGTGTGCAAATATACGCAACAGGCTTCAGATCCTGCATTCAGAGATTGATAAGGCACTGTGCTTGGCTGAAAATTTTGCATATTCCACACATTCGTAGTTTTGATTACTACAAACAAACAGGTATTGGGGTTAGAAAACCATGGGTTCAAACCCCAGCTCAGCATTTATTAACTATGATTTGGGCTTGAGAGCCTCAGATGTCCTCAGTCTCAGTCTCTGTCGCCTGTGGTGTGGAGCTGGTGACCGTTTCACAGCCTCAGTGTGGAGCTGTGCATGGCGGGCACTCCATGGGTGGGGCCTGCCATTCCCAGCCCTTATCCACGATGCCGTATTCAAAATGCTTTGAAAACAGAAAGCTCTTTTTAAATTTCACGTCAAGCTAATTAGACAGCTAAGCCTGATCTGAAATAATTAATGTGAAGCTATTTTTGCCTTTATTTATATCATTTAGTGTGAATATTTGTATACTTTGCTGCAGAAAATAGTGTGTTTGATTACAGAATGCTGCCCAGACCTTACTGGGATTGGTCACATCTTAGTTTCCTGGAAAGAAATCATGAGTCACGATTACCCCATCATCTTCTGTTCAAGTCCACGATGCACACACACACATCATCATTAAAGAAAATAGGCGTTTCCCTTTGGCAACTTTCCTTCTCAGGACGAGGAATGAAAACCCAGCAGATGTGCTCATTCATCTGTTTAACTAAAACTCAATAGTTACACTGTGTAAACATGTTATAGGGCATTGTGAAAGTTATAAAATGAAAAGAGTCCTGTCCCTAAGAAACCAGAACTCTAGGATTGGAGGTGTGACTGGCACACAAATAGTTATAATGCAAGGCAGGATGTGCTAACTTTCCCTACTGAGAATCTCAGGCAGGATAACTCACATCTGCATGAGGGAGGAAGCTTCCTAAAGGAGAGGACATTCAAGACAGTCCCCCATGGGTGATTAAGAATTTGCCAGCCAAAGATGGCAGGACAGGGTATTCCAAGGAAAGGCATCCATCAGGGAAGGGTGTGAAAGCAGAGTGGAGAATAGCAAGTGGTCCAGTTTGGTGGAGGCAAGGAGGAGGTGTGTTGGGTAAAGCCAGGGCCGTGGCCGGGAATGAGCAGAGCCCTGGAGGGCAGAGGTTGCAGGGAGGGTTTGCGCTTGATTTGGCTGACACAGGAAAGGATGATGTTATTGTTGTTGTTGTCAATTTTTAAAAATTCTGATCACCAAAGCAATATATGAAGAAAATTCAAACTCAAATGAAGAGAATTTAGAAACAAACAAATATATATAGGAGAACTAAGGGTACAAAATTCTAGTTGTACAGGATGAGTAAATTCTAGAGATCATTGTGCAGCATGGGTACTGTAGGTAATGATTGTACTGTATACTTGAAATTTCCTAAGAGGGTAGATCTTAGGTGTTCTCATGACAAAAAAAGAGGCAACTATGTGAAAAGATGGATGTTTTAATTAGCGTGACTGCGGTAGTCAGTTCACTATGTGTATGTGTATCAAAACATCATGCTGTGCGCCTTAGACACACACAACTTCAATATAAAAATTTTTAAGATGTAAATGACTAAAACCCAGATATAGCCAATATTAATATTTTAAAATTCATCCTTCCAGTCTTTTTCTGTATGAAATGGATGGCTAGCTAGTTCAATCAATTTTGAGAGTAATGCGTAAATGAATCACATTGCTTCAGATTATTAAAAACAGCTGGTGGACATAATAACTTAGAAAAATAAATATAATAGCAGTACAGTGCATGGATAGTTAGAGATAGGGGAATCTACAAATAAGAAAACCGTTAAGAATGTTGTCTTGATGATTAAGAGGGAATGAGCCCTTGAACTAGGGTGGTGACTATGAATAAAAAAAGGGAGACAGGATGAAAAAAATAATATTCCCAAGGGCAGCAATTCAAGTGGTTTAGGAGAGAGAAGATAAAATCAGAGATGCCTTCCAGTTCTGAGCCCAGACGACTGGGGAACTGGGAGCCATGAACAGGGTATATGGGGGAGGGGGGATTGTGTGTGTACCTCTAGACCCGTTCAGAGTGTGTGGTGGTCCTCAGGTGGGTAGAGACAAGGGCTGGGGCTCAGAGGAAGACACAAATCCAGATTTAAGATTCACTTATATTTTCAAGGTTGCTTTGGTTAAAGAAGGTGGTGATATTTCTGAAGGAGAAAATAGAGAAATTTTTAAAACTAAAGGATGAGAAGAGAAATGCCATCAGAAAATGGCAGAAACACAGGGAGCCGGAGCCAGGCAAGGGAAGCCAGAATTGTAGGAGAATTTATAGAGTGCCGTGTCCTTGCAGCCAAGGTTGGAAGTGGTTTCAAAAATGGGTTATCTGTAGCCTGAAATATTACTGAGAAGAAAAAGAAGATGAAGATTGAGCACAAAAGATGTAAGGAAGTACTGTATGAGGTGCCCAGCACAGCTCCTGGCACAGGGAAAGAACAGTAAATAGCCCCTGTTATTTGATCAACAGACTATTAATTTTGGCAGTTAGGAAGTGTTTACCACTTTATCCTCAGCCCCAGCCAAATGTCTTGCACAGAGCTGGAGCTTAATACATGCATTAAATAATACTAGGAGTTCGTAGAAGACAGATCAGGGAGAGTTTAGGAGTGGTGATACTATAGCGGTGGCCAACTCATAAACCTGTCCATCCCAGCTGGGCTGTTCCTTGCCCCAGAGAAACCCCTTCCCTTTGGAAGTGTGTCTTCTGGACGCTGAGATTAACCATACACTTAGGCTAGCATTCTTGGAGAGCCAGGCCAGCCAGTTGGCCAAGAGAGAGGTTGATGGTGATTTTCCACTAAGATTTCATGACCTCTCACAGGTATCGAGAAATCCAGTGTCAGGTGCAATGAGTAACCACAGCATTGTCAGGGAATTTGTGCTCCTGGGATTTTCTCATCTTCATGAGTTCCAAGTTCTCCTGTTTGCTTTCATCCTGTTGATATACGTGCTGACGGTGCTGGGCAACCTGGCCATCATCACCCTCACCTGCCTGGACTCCCGCCTGCACTCACCCATGTACTTCTTCCTCTGCAACTTCTCCTTCATGGAGATGCTGGTCACCTCTACCGTGGTGCCTAGGATGCTGGCAGACCTATTGTCCACTCACAAGACCATGTCCCTGGCCGAATGCCTGACCCAGTCTTTCTTCTACTTCTCCCTGGGATCTACCACCTTCCTCATCCTCACAGTCATGGCCTTCGATCGCTACATGGCCATCTGCCACCCTCTGCACTACCCCACCATCATGAACGGTCCTGTTTGTGTGAAGCTGGTGGTGGCCTGCTGGGCGGTGGAGTTCCTTTCCATCATCTCCCCAACTCTGCAGAAAATGAGGCTCCGGTTCTGTGGCCCTAAAGTCATCGACCACTACTTCTGTGACTCTGCCCCGCTCCTCAAGCTCTCCTGCTCCGACACCCACCACATCGAGCGCTTGGACTTCTTCCTGTCCTTGCTCTTTGTGTTGGCCACCATGTTGCTCATCCTCGTGTCCTACGTCCTTATCGTGGCTGCGGTGCTGTGCATCCCCTCCTCCTCTGGACGCCACAAGGCCTTCTCCACCTGCGCCTCCCACCTCACCGTGGTGATTCTGGGCTACGACAGCGCCATCTTCATCTATGTGAGGCCGGGCAAGGGCCACTCCACATACCTCAACAAGGTGGTGGCCCTGATGACTGCAGTGGTGACCCCTTTCCTCAACCCCTTCATCTTCACCTTCCGGAATGAGAAGGTCAAAGAGGTCATTGAGGATATGACCAAAAGGATCCTCCTCGGAGACCTAGCAGCCCGCAGGTGAGAGGGCTGGAGAGCAGCTGTCCAGCCATGAGGAGCAAAGCCCCTTGCTGCAGGTGGACACGTGGGTGTCCACGCTGCAACTCCCCATTCTCCCCTGGTCCCTCATCTTCGTGCAAGTCTGCCTTTGCCCTACAGGGAGCTCGTGGACACACGTTGTTATCAATAGACCCCTCAGAGGCAAGTGTCTATAGCCTGAGTTAGTCAAGAGATGGATAATTTTGAGGGAGCCATGGTGTGAATATGGTGGGATGATACCAAACAAATGAGATAACCCAAATAAAGCTCTTAGTGCAGGGCCTGGTACACAGTGAGAGCTCAGTAAATTCAGCTATTATTATTAAAATGTCCTATTAAAATCTTTCCTTCTTAGTCTGGCTCTATGGCTTTACTTACATTTTTTACGTTTCTTTGTGTACTACTTTTATTCTGGGTGTGTCCCTTAGAAACTAGCTTCAGGGTCTAGGATAGGGTTTTGAATACAGAAAAAGCCACGTGGCTCCAGTGGCCCCTCTCTGGGACTGCTCCCGGACAGAAGCACCCTCAGACCCAGGCTGCCCCTTCAGCCCTCTGGCCCCAAAGCCTCTTATCCTTCAGTGGAAATGACTCTCTGGGAACCGCTCTCCCAGCCCTCCTGCAGGAGTCATGGGAGCCTGATCGTTTTCATGCACTCAAGAGGAGGAGAAAGCTGGGCTGTCTCCCCACTCTCAGACTTGCTGCCTTTCCCAGGGAAGAACTTGGATCCAAGTTCCAGAGGGACTGCCAGTGGCCTAGGCCTTCTGAGGTTGGGTTTCCAGAGAGCAGCCCCACCAGGTTCCCGGGGCCCCTGGAGGGTGAAGCAAAAATGGTAGAAGCCAGATAAGGAAATGGAGTGGCATTGGTGTTGCAGGTGACAGGGCGGGAGGCAAAGGCATTCCTTGGGAATCTGTGGGTGGTGCGGGAAGTTATGGGAAGATGGTGGGGCTAGGAATAGCTCTGGTATCTGATTTCTTACAGAAGATTGAGTCTGAACTGGGCTGGGATTAGCAAAGTAGGGCAAAGAATGGGTGCAAACTTCCTCTCTCTTCTGAAGCTCGCTCCATCAACAGATTACCCAGAGGACAGGCCTTGGCTGTAACCAGCAGTGTGGAGAGTCGCAGTGTGGGGCCTCCACACAGAGCCAGGGCTGTGAAAAACCGCCGTGGCTGTAGGGGAGTGTCATGGGGTACGCAGGCTGAAGACACTGATCTCTCATTTTTGCTGCCTTTAGTTTCATCTCTCAGAGAGGCTTTTTTTTTTTTAAACTACCGCAGGACATTTTCACATGTGTGGGTCTCATGCAGAAAGTAGGCAGGTACTTCTGACTGTGCTGTAAAGGCCGGCAGGGAAAACAGCTTTTCAACCTGAGAACTTTGCCTCCTCCAGCTCTCAAGGGACCAATTACTTGCCCTCCTTGCAAACTTTGTGAAAAATTGGAGAGCTAGGTGGGAAGTAATTATCTCCTTCTGAGATGCACATACTTTCCTTTGGCTTCTCCTCCTAAAATAATCAGCACACGGATCACTCAGAGTTTCCTCCTGGGAGCCTCCTTCCTGCTACTCCTCTCTGCACAGGTCTCTCTTAAAAAATTAAAAACAGTCAACAGCCTGGGGCAGTCTGTTGCCTGTTTTTCAAAGCGTTTCCTCAGAAGTGGGCTCTCTGACCGGTCAGTTTGGGGGAAGGTGTGACTTACCCTGGGCCTCCGTGGCAATCACCTGCCGCATCCACACATCCAGCGTCACACGACATCACAGTCTCAGCAGCCTGTGGTCCTTGGCTGTGTGAAGTGCGACCCCTGCCACAGCACGGGCGTCTCCTGGGAGCTCATTGGAATGCAGACTCTCAGGCCCTTCCCGCGAGCCACCAAATCAGCGTCTGCATTTTTCCAAGATCCCCGGAGATTCCTGTGCACATTGATTCTTGAGCAGCACTGGTCTAGACAATCTGTTGGAGGAATTTTCAATCAGCAAATGGTATAAGAAAGTCCTTGTCCCAATCTCAATGATGCGAAAGGTGCTGGAAGAGGTAATTTGGGGACACATTTGCTGTTGTTGAAGCCAACCTTCCTTAGTGACTTTTATCTCAGGTTTTGTTTCTGGAGATAGTAACCAGGATAAAAC
>NW_012148998.1:0-485 GCF_000956105.1 Propithecus coquereli
GCTAATTTTTTCTGTATATTTTTAGTTGTCCAGCTAATTTCTTTCTATTTTTTTAGTAGAGATGGGGTCTCACTCTTGCTCAGGTTGATCTTGACCTCCTGATGTCAAGCGATCCTCCCTCCTTGGCCTCCCAGAGTGCTGGGATCACAGGCGTGAGCCACCGCGCCCGGCCAGATCTTTCCCAATCGCTAATCTCTCTTTGGCCCCTTCCAGTATACACTCCCCATGGTACTTGCGTTAGTCCGTTTTGCGCTGTTGGAATGACTGACACTGGGTAACTTATGAAGGAAAGAGGTTTATTTGGCTTATGGTTCTGTAAACTGTGCAAGAAGCATCCTGCCAGCATCTGCTCCTGGCGAGAGCTCCAGGGAGCTTCCAGTCAGACCGGAAGGAGAAGGGGGAGCAGGCGTGTCCCGTGGCGAGAGAAGGATCAATACTCAGGGTGTCCCACATTTCAGACTGTTCTGCAGTGGCCTGCTTTCTTG
>NW_012148998.1:2155-2414 GCF_000956105.1 Propithecus coquereli
TCACTCTGTTGCCCGGGCTACAGTGCCGTGGCATCAGCCTAGCTCACAGCAACCTCCAACTCCTGGGCTCAAGCGATCCTCCTGCCTCAGCCTCCAGAGTAGCTGGGACTACAGACATGCACCACCATGCCCAGCTAATTTTTTGTGTGTATTTTTAGTTGTCCAGCTAATTTCTTTCTATTTTTTTTTTAGTAGAGACGGGGTCTCATTCTTGCTCAGGCTGGCCTCGAACTCCTGAGCTCAAACGATCCTCCCATCT
>NW_012148998.1:2464-2760 GCF_000956105.1 Propithecus coquereli
GGTAAGTGGGGGGTGGGAGGATCAGCTCTTGTCGTCAGACCAGCCATTACATGGAACTGCCGAGCACCCACCGTCTCACTATCTCCCCGAGCTGTTCTAGAAGCACTCGCACCCAGAGGCCGCGAACTGCATTTACTGCGAACATCTTGACTGTTGCTTCCGAGTGCTGGTTTATAGGATAACCACGGTGCACGGCTAAGCTTATGCCGAGTGGACGGGAAAATGAGCAGACATTAGGACATTACTGCAACTTTTTTTTTTTTTTTGAGACAGAGTCTGGCTCTGTTGCCCGGGCT
>NW_012148998.1:13204-13551 GCF_000956105.1 Propithecus coquereli
AGCCTGGTTGGAAATTTTGAGAGACTGCAAGACAGGAAAACCAACAGGGGAAGAACTAAAATCCGTCTGCAACGGAAGAATAAATATGAATTCCTGTAGTGTCTGTCTTTGAAAGTAATGCTTAGCCTCTTCACTACATGACACTTTTCATCATTTCCTTTGCGTTATCACTGACTGTAATATTTACCTCCGTGGCAGGTTTCTCAAAGGTGGAGCTTAAGCAATAAGAAGTGTTGTCGTCATTGGCTTCAAAGGGGGAACTTGAAAAAATTTTGTTTAAATTTAAAAAAAAAAAGAAAAGTAAGATGTGCTCACTGGTTGGGTTGCCTCGAATGAAATGAAAATAA
>NW_012148998.1:24436-25032 GCF_000956105.1 Propithecus coquereli
TCCTGCTCACAGACTTCAGAGGAGTTTATGGAGTTCTAGTGTCGAATTTAAACTTTTGTCCTGTTCTGCGTTGGAAGGCCAAGTTCACAAAGAAAGACTCGGATCGTGCACGGCAGAGTTTATTTAAACCGGTGTTAACTGATTTCTTCCTGCAAAATATTTTCCTTGGTTGCTACCGGTCAAACCAAACTCCTCAGTCCTTTATCCCTTCAACACGTGCTGTGTGGTCACCGTGGTCCAGGAACTGTGCCGGATGCTGGAGTTGGAAAGATGAATAAAGCTACACATTTCCCGACTTCAAGGACTTGAATGAGGGAGGGGCAGTAAAGACAGATACTTGGCTGGTCGACAAGAGCAGTCTGGGGGTGGTGGTGGGTGGATTTGGGGATCACACAGACCTGACTGCCCGGTTTAGCAGCTGTTTGACCTCAGACAAGATTTTCGCACTATTGCTCACAACTCGCAGAGTTAAAGGATATGATATTGGAAGAAACTGCCAGTTTGTAAGTGTTTAATTAAAACTGATTGAAGTCATGTAGCACAGTGGTTAAGAGTCTGGAGTTAGGCCGGGCGCGGTGGCTCACGGCTGTAATCCC
>NW_012148999.1:0-424 GCF_000956105.1 Propithecus coquereli
AATATGTATAGTAACCATGTGGACACAATTCTCCTCATACTTTCTCCTCTACTTTTTTTGATGGGGACCAAAAAGATAATTTGAACTGCTCATTTCCTACCATTTCTTTCCCATTCCCATTCTTCTTTCTATCACCGTACACAGATAAGTCAGGGCTTGGCAAATTTTTTTCCAGTAAGTGGTACATAGTAAACAGTTTAGGTTTTGAAGGCTGTACAGTCTCTCTCACAACTAGGCAACTCTACTATAGTAGCATAAAAGCATTAAAAGGCACGTTAAAAAAATGTGAGTGACTAGTTCCAATAGGACTTTATTTACAAAGTCAGAAGGCAGGCCATGTTTTCATGTGAGCCTTAATTTGCTAACCCCTAGTATAAGTGGGTCTTAAAAAATAAAAGTATCTTGCAATAATTCCAAAGTTCAT
>NW_012148999.1:3524-3876 GCF_000956105.1 Propithecus coquereli
TTTTTTCTTGCTGATTTTCCTGAGTTCTGTATAGATTCTGGTTATCAGCCCTTTATCACATGTATAGCATACAAATATTTTCTCCCATTCTGTAGGTTGTCTGTTTCCTCTGATGATAGTTTCCTTGGCTGTGCAGAAGCTTTTTAATTTGATCAGGTCTCATTTATTTATTTTTGTTTTGCTGTGATTGCCTTTGGGGTCTTCTTCATAAATTCTTTCCTCAGGCCAATGTCTATGGGAGTTTTTGCAACATTTTCTTCTAGAATTCTTACAGTTTCATGCCTTAGGTTTAAGTCTGTTATCTACCATGAGTTGATTTTTGTGAGAGGTGAGAGGCAAAGATCCTGTTTCA
>NW_012148999.1:5795-6457 GCF_000956105.1 Propithecus coquereli
GAAGTAAGAGTGAGGGTTTGAAGTTTAAGTGAAAGTGACTAAATTGTCTGCTAAAACGAAAATATCAACATTCTTCAGAGTATTATAACAAAATACAAATTTTGAGTCTCCACAACATAACATTCATAATGTCTGAGAAATAGCCCAAAATTATTCTACATACAAAGAACCAATAAAATGTGAAGTGTATTGAAAGGAAAAGGCAATCAACAGAGGCCGAAAGCAAGATGAATTGAGCAATGGAATTATCAGATGAGGACTTTAAAGCAGCTCACTATGATCAATTAGATTAGGAAAATATGTTGGTAATGAATGAAAAATTAGGAATTGTCTGTAAAGAAACAGGAAATATGAAAAAGAGCCCCATGGAAGTTTTAGAAATAAAATCTACTCAAAATTAAATGGAAATTCATAGAAGAGTTCAACTATAGCATGAAAATGACAGAAAGAGGAGTCAGTGAACTTGATAAGAGATCAATAGAACTTACATAATTTGAAGTGGAAGGAAGAAAAATATAAAAAACAAAAACAGTTTCAAGTGTCAGTAGAACAATGTCAAATATTAATATTATGACATGTATAATTGGAGTTTTTTTAAAAAAGAAGAGAAAGTAGTGAGCAAAAAAAATAGTTAAATATATAATGAATATGATCCCTCAATT
>NW_012148999.1:8521-10192 GCF_000956105.1 Propithecus coquereli
CGAGAACAAATATGTATTCATTCTGTCTTTTATAATTACATGGTTAACTTTACCAGTCACCACTCTCCCCTTGTGTGTGTGTGCGTGCACGTGTGTGTGTGTGTGTGTGTGTGTGTGTGTGTGTATTTTAATTAACTGTTTTTGGTCACTTTCTTTCACCTGAAGAAGTTCCTTAAGTATTTCTTGTAAGGTTGGTTGGCTAGGAACAAACTCTCTCATTGTGTATTTTTGTCGAGATGTGTAATTTTCACTTTTGTTTTTTGAAAGACAGCATTTCTAGATATAATTTTCTTGGCTTATAGCTTTTTCTTCCAGCACTTCACATATGACATCCCACTGCTCTTTGGCCTCCATTGTTTCTGATGACAACTCAGCTGTTAATATTATTGGGTTCCTTGTACATGAGTAGATATTTTTCTCTACTTCGAGATTTTTTTTTTCTTTTTCTCTCAGCATCTTTGCTATGATGTGTCTGTGTGTGAATTCCTTTAACTTTAGGCTACTTGGAGTTTGTTGAAATACACGGATGCATAGATTAACACTTTTCAGCAAATTTGGGAAGGTTTTAGCCATTATTTCCTAGAATATTTTTTCTCTCCTCTTTGCTGGTATTCTCTTTACACATATGTCAATGCTTTTAATGGTGTATCATTTCTCTAAGACTCTATTCTTTTTTCTTCATTTTGTTTTCTTACTAATCTTTGCATTGCATAATCTCTTTTTACTTACCTTTGAGGTCATTTTTTCCCTGCTAGCTCAAAACTACTGTTCAAATTTACTCTAGTGAATTTTTATTTCAGTTATTGTAATTTGTAACTGAAAGAATTTCATTGGTTTTATTTTATACAATCTCTCTTTATTGATGTTCTCACTTTGTGAGGCATTATCATAAAATCTTCCTATAGTTTTGTAATCATGATTTCTCTTGGTTATTTGAATATATTTACCAAGGCTGCTTAAAAGTGTTTGTTAAACCCAACAATCAGGCTCTTTCAAAGGCACTTTTTGTTGTCTGCCATATTTTGCTGTATATGGGCCACACTTTCCTGTTTCTTCACAAGCCTCATAAGTTTTCATTAAAGACTGGACTTTAAAAATAATATATTGGAGGAAATCTAGATATCAATCTCCCCCTCTGAGGCTTTGTTTGTTTGCTTATTTATTTGTTAAATGAATGGCCATACAATTGTAGTACAGTCTATTTCCCCCAGATGTGAAGGCTCTAATGTCTCTTCCCAGAGAACACAGCTTGTGTCATGAGCATAGTCACATGGGTTGACAGCAATTTTAACAGGACTGTTTTGATTGTCTGATCTGCCTGATTTCTGTTAAGTTGTATTATATTACTCTCTTAGTATCATAACCAGCTGTCTGCCTCCACGAATAGCTGGCTAATTACTATATTGCATTCAACCATACCCTGGGACAAAAATTTTCCCATAGTCTGATCCTACCAAATTTGTGTCCTTTTGTAGGATAATTTTTGAAATCAGTCTTGGAGGATTGCTCTTATATGAAAGGGGGTCTTACTAGCTATCATTTCTCCAGCTCTCTTTGACAAAGTAGCTGATCTGTGATGTAGTTTGTTGCTCTCATAAAGGGTCCAGCCTCCTTTAATTGTTTAAAACCAAAAACTAAATTGTTTTTAAGAGGGTCCTTAGTGTTGAATAT
>NW_012148999.1:14793-15494 GCF_000956105.1 Propithecus coquereli
ATTATTATTATTATTATTGAAAATCCCATGTATGTGTTGAGTTGCTAGTTGCTTCTTTCTCACTGCATTCAAGAATCTCTCTTTGTCTGTGTTTCGACAGTTTGACTATAATGTTTCTTAGCATGGTGCTCTTTGAGTTAATCTTGTGTTTAGAATGCATAGATTCATGTGAAATCCACTTTGAAAGGTTTTTTTGCCATTATCTCACTAAAATAGTTTTTTCTTCCCCTTTCACTCTTTCTCCCTCTGGAATTCCCATTTTGTATATGTTACTATGCTTGATAGTGTTCCATGGGTCTCTTAAAAATCTGTTCATTGTTCTTCATGCTCTCCATAATTCCTATTGGGTTCTTTTTTTATAATTTCTACCTTTTTATTGATAGGCTCTATTTGTTGAGACATCATTCTCTTAATTATAGTTAGCTCTTCGAACATATCTAAGATAGTCGATTTAAAGCCTTTGTAGGTATGTCTAATGCCTGGGATTCCTTACAGTGTCCATTAATTTCTTTTTTTCCTGTGCCTGGGCCTTACTTTCTTGTTTCTTTGCATGCCTCTTAATGTGATAAGACAGTTATAATTTTCTTTGCATGCCTCTTAATGTGGTAAGACAGTTATAATGTTGAAAATGAAACATTCTGAATATTTTCATTTGGCAAGTCTGGAAATCAGATTTCCTTTCCTTTCTGTTTTATTGTTGC
>NW_012149000.1:0-323 GCF_000956105.1 Propithecus coquereli
AAAAGGGAATAAAAATCAGATTGGACAAATAAAAAATACATAACAGTGCCCAAGTGAATCACCTGGGTACCAAAAAAAAGAAGAAAGGAAGGAAGGAAAGGGAAGGAAGGACGGAAGGAAAGAAAGAAAAGGAAGGAAGGAAGGAGAGAGAAAGAAAGAAAGAGAAAGAAAGAGAGAGAGAAAGAGAGAAAAGAAAACAAATACATAAGTAGATGATAGTTTAAACCCAATCACCTCAATTATCACGATAATTATAAATTATATAAAACTCCAGTGTAAAGACAAAATTATCAAATTGGATAAAAAAAGTAAGACCCAAATAT
>NW_012149000.1:373-1527 GCF_000956105.1 Propithecus coquereli
ATAAAAAATAATCATCCAAAAGGTGACAGAAAAGGGAATAAAAATCAGATTGGACAAATAAAAAATACATAACAGTGCCCAAGTGAATCACCTGGGTACCAAAAAAAAGAAGAAAGGAAGGAAGAAAAGAGAAGGAAGGGAAGGAAGGGAAGGAAGGAAAGGAAGGAAAGAAAGAAAAGGAAGGAAGGAAGGAGAGAGAAAGAGAGAAAGAGAAAGAAAGAGAGAGAGAGAGAGAAAGAGAGAAAAGAAAACAAATACATAAGTAGATGGTAGTTTAAACCTAATCACCTCAATTATCACGATAATTATAAATTATATAAAACTCCAGTGTAAAGACAAAATTATCAAATTGGATAAAAAAAGTAAGACCCAAATATTTGTTACCTATAAGAAATCTATTTTAAATATAAAGACACCAACAGGTTAAAAGTAAAAGGATAAGGGAAAAAAATACAGTATGCTAATATTACTGATCAAAAGTATCTGGATTGGCTACTTCAATATCAGACAAAGTTGATTTCAGTGTGAAAAATATTACCAGGAATAAAGAAGTTCATTTCGTAATGATAAAGAGATCAATTCATCAAGAAGGGACCACAATGCTAAGAGATTATGAGCCTAACAACGGAGCTTCAAAATTAATGCAGTGAAACCAATAGAACTGCAAGGAAAAAAAGAGTCAAATCCATAATTATAGCAGGAGATTTCAAGACCCCTCTCTTAATAATTGATTCGACAAGCAGACAAAAAATCGACAAGTATATTGGAGACTTCAATGGCATTTAAACGAAGCTGACCTAACTGATATTTAGAATGTTCAACCAACAACAGAACATACATTTTGTTGTGTATTCATTAACATTTACATATACAGATCATATTCTGAGCTATTAAACTAAGCTCAATAAATCTAAAAGGATTCAAATCACGCAAAGTATGTTCTTAAGCCACAGTGGAACTAAATTAGAAATAAAACAAATAAACTATATAACAGAAACTTTCTAAATAAACTGTGGGCCAAAGAAGAAATCAAAGGGACGTTAGGAAGTATTTTAAACTATATGACAATGAAAAGAATCCAAGTTTTCTGAGAAGCAGCCAATCAGGGATTAAAGGAAATCCATAGTAAGAGATTTGTTAGAAAATAGTACAAG
>NW_012149000.1:3149-5718 GCF_000956105.1 Propithecus coquereli
CCATAAGAAATAAATTAATTTAAAAAATCATTTTCAAAACAATTAAAAGAAAGTGAAATTAAAGAAACTAAATGTGTGTCCAGATGGTCACATAACCATGTGGAGGGAGACCAAAGGAACTTCAAAAATAGAATCCTTTGGAAACAGATTGAAGCAGGAAAAAAAAAACAGAATCCAAATCATATTGTTGGTGGAAGTGCTGGTATTATTATTTGATACTGTTGTGCATATATTGTGGGATAAAGAAAATAAGCAACTATGTGATATCCTATCATTCCTGTTGCAAACCAAGCATTCTCAGCAATACCTAGAGAGCTGGTCCTCCTACAGCCACATAACTTGGGGGGTCCAATTATTGTCAATCAATGTTACAGAAATGCAAAGAGCAGCAAGTCTAGAAAACCTGGGAACATTAAGTTACATTTGGCTTCTAGGTAACTGTGAGTTTTCTATCTTTAGAAGTTTTCTAGGAGTAGAATATTAATGAAAATAAGAGACAATGATTTAAATGTTAGTTGAAAAGTTAAGTTCCATTTCTCTTGGCTGTATAAAGCATGTTTAACAATGAGAGACCAGTTCAAGTTAAAAATAGTGTGGTAACGGGAAAGAATTACAAACCCTGGGTTCAAGCCCTGGATCAGTTGAGGCTGACTTTGAGATGAGGATTGTAAACTTGATAATCTTCATGGGTCTCTCAAAGTTATCAAACTCGGCCACGGTCCCAGGAAGCATACCGTTTCATTCATAAATAGCCCGATTCATCAGGAAACGTCCAATCTCACTTGAAAGGTGCATAGTATATCTATTTAAAAAAAAAATTAATGGTATCCCAAGCCTCCACAACCAGACCACAGCAGACATTGGCACCGATATGTTTATCTGGAAGAACAAGTAACAGAGACTGTATCATTAGAGAGAATAACTACAATAAAAATCTCAGGATTGGAAACCCTGAACAATACCAACTTACCACAAGAGTCCCCAAATTGAAGCCCACATTTGCCAGACGTGGAATTCCTGAAAGGATGATCTATGACAATGGGCCACACTTGTCCTCAGAGGAATTTCCATATTTTGCCAAAACATGGAATTTTGAATACTGCACAGTCAATCCGTATTACCACAGAGCCAGGCACTTTGCAGTGGGGTAGTGGTGAAAAACTGAAGGAAAAAAATTCTAAAACACATTGGACCAAGCTGAGACTAGTGATAAAGGCCCCCACCTCAGACTATTTGGAGCAAGGAATGCATTGTGGGCAACTTTCAGTTCCCTCGCCCGGTTATTATAGAGTCAGCATCTCCCCTCAGCACTATCATCTATGCGTGGAATGTGAAGGCCTAGTCCTCACACAAATATTGTAAAACTGAATAAAAACAGATACAGTAAACAGCTCACACCACCAGGCCCTGGCCTAGCCCCTCAGTCTGTGTGAAATCCTACCCTTTGGAAGTTAGAGTTGACACCACACACTGAAACGGGAGGTATTCTTGCTGATGTTCATTTGTGTTTAAGACGATACCATGATCCCACAGAGAACATCCTAGAAAAAAATTAACAATTTGTCTAATTAGTTCAGCAAGTATGGTTTGAGACTCTCAGATGGGCCTAGGCCTGTGCTAATGAAGCACAGTCCTGTCTCATTTAGGCTTTCTCAGTGGCAAGTATGAATAAGATAACTCACTCAAGCTCTCGTAAGCAAAAAAAAAAGAAGAAGAAGAATTCATTCTGTGGATTGTAGGAATACATCATGGAAGCCAACAACAAGCAACGCAGTTGGTTCTCATGAGGCCTGTATTATTAATAGGAACTGGAAAGAATCCAGGAGCCATGGCAGATTGTGGTCCTGTCCCTACTTTGCCGTGTGCATCTCGGTTCTTCTCTCTCCTCACTCATGGCGTGAGATGGCCCCTGTGGTGGGCTGCCTCCAAAATGAGCCCTGATCATCCGCACGTCTAGTGTCCATATCTTAGTAATCCCCTACACTTGGGGTATTGGGTGTGGAGTGGACCCTGTAACTCACTTCTCATCCAGAACACAGCAAAACTGATGGTATGTCACCGCCAGGATGAGGTTAATGAGAATTTGGCTTCCATCCCGAACACTCTCACCCTCTTGTTCATTTTGATAGAAGCCAGCTGCTCTCTTACGACCTGGCCTGTGAAATACCCACGTGGCAAGCAACCCAGCAACAGCCAGTGAGGAGCTGAGATCCTCGATTCAACAACCCACGAGGAACTGAATCCTGTCAACAGCCACATGAGTGACAGTGAGTTTGGAAACGAATTCTACTTCAGACAGCCTTTCTAATGGGATTGGAGTCCCAGCCAAAAATACAATGGCAGGCTTGTGAGAGGTCTTGAGGCAGAGATATCTAGCTAACTCACACCCAGATTTCTGACCCACAAAATTTGAGATAATAAATGTTCATTGTAAAAAGCCTTTAAGTTTGGGGGTAATTTTTTATGTGTATATAACCAATACATATTTTGATACCATAATAAATACCAAGAAATATGGGAGTGGCTTTGGAACTGGGCAGTGGATGGAGGTCAAAAAAGTTTTGAGGAG